>NC_140500.1:36197088-36309588 GCF_964271855.1 Acomys minous | reverse complement strand
ACGGGAAGGAACTCCTGGCAGTGTGCTACAGCACGGAGGAACCATGAAAGCATTCCGCTAGGCTAAATACCGAGTCATGGTACAACAACCACTGTAGGACCCTACTCACAAAAAGTATCTAACGCAGAGAGAGAGAGAGAGAGAGAGAGAGAGAGAGAGAGAGAGAGAGAGAGAGAGAGAATGCAATAGTGGTGGCAGGGCTGAAGAGAGGGAGAATTCCTGTTCAGTGCATAAAAAAGTTCAGTCATGCAGGTTGGAAAGGTTCTAGATAGATAGAACTAATGTGCTTTTGTTATTTGTAATGATGTGTGTGTGTGTGTGTGTGTGTGTGTGTGTGTGTCTGAGTGAATGTATGCCATGTGTGTACATGGCACCAAATGGAGGAAGAAGAGGGCATACGATCCCACAGAGCTGTAGTCATAGGCCATTATGAGCCATCCAGTGCGAGTGCGAGAAACACAGGGTCTTCTGTAAAAACAGCAAACGCGCGCGCACACACACACACACACACACACACACACACACACACACACACATACACACATCCCCATACACACACCTTCTTAAAAATGTTTTCCCTCTGTAGCCCTGGCTGTCCTGGATCTCTCTTTGTAGACCAGACTGGCCTCAGATTCACAGAGATCTACCTGCCTCTGCCTTTTAAGTGCACCACCACCAGGCAGCCACAGTGAGCACTCTTTTTTTGGGGGGGGGGGAGGTGTTGTGGGTTTTTTGGTTTTTGTTGTTATTTGTTTTTTGTTGTTTTGTTTTGAAGACAAGGTTTCTCTGCGGAGCCTGTGTTCTCTGGCTGTCCTGGACTTGCTTTGTAGACCAGGCTGGCCTCGAACTCAGAGATCTGCCTGCCTCTGCCTCCCCAAGTGCTGGGATTGCAAGCACAGTTTTTTTTTTAACTTCATTCTGTCTTGATTGCAGTAACTTGACAGTAGTCTTAAATCAAGTGATGTATATATTCAAGTTTTTTGTTTGTTTGTTTGTTTGGAGGTATGGTCTGTTTTGTGGGGGTTAGTTTGCTGCTTTCTTTCTCAAAATTGTTCTGGCTTTTCTTGCTTCTTCCACAAGTAAAGCCATGCAGACTGTCTTTCCCTGAACTCTCACTGAATGCATACAATAGTAAATAGCCTTTAGTAATACCACGTCTTCCAAACTATGTATATGGATCAGTAGTTTTTGTCAAATTTGGTTTCTCTTATCAATGTTTTAGTTTTCAGCTCATAAATTCTGTACATAACTCATTAGTTTTATCCATGAAAATTGAAAATATTTGTTCAACACGCTTTCAGTCAGCATTGAGCACTAACTTTATATACTGAACCTACAACCTTGCTTATCTCTACATTCAGTTGGAGTTATCACAAACTTTTTGTAGCCTTTTACTTTTCCACATAGATAATCATGCTATATATGAATAAAGGCATTTTGACTAGACTTTATGATTCAATTTGTAAGCCATTTTCCCCCCATTTCTTGCTTTAATGTATCATGTAAGACATTCTAGACAATGTGCAATACTAATGTCCAAAGGTCCAGCAAGATGATTCAGACACACACACACACACACACACACACACACACACACACTAAATATATTTTTAAAACATAATAGTGCTGACGCCTACATTATCACTTGGTTATGATCTCAGGGGAAAACCACTCAATATTTCATTTTTACATATAATGTTAGTGATAAGGTATTTTGGCCATTTTTTAATTTTAAAAATTTATTCACTTTACATCCCAATTGTAGCCCCTTCCCTCATTTCCTCCTAGTCCCAACCCCCTGCCTCTTCCCCCTCTATTCCTCTCCCCTAGCTCTGAAAGAGGGCGAGCCCTCCTCCCCTCCCAACTGACCCCAGCCTATCAAGCCTCATCAGGACTGCCTGCATCCTCTTCCTCTGTGCCCTGATAAGGCATCTTGCCAGGGGGAAGTGATCAAAGTACAGGCCATAGAGTCCATGGCAGGGACAGCCTCTGCTTCCCTTACTAGGGCATCCATATGGAGACTGAGCTGCCTGCTGGGTACATCTGAGAGGGGGACCTAGGTCCTCTCCATGCATGGTCCTGTTTGGTGCATCAGTCTCCTCCAGAAAAGAAATATTTTTAAAAATTTATTCTTAAAATGTTATTCACTTTACATCCCAACTGTGGCCCCTCCCTTCTCTCCTCTGATCTCTTCCTCCCTCCCCCTCCCCCTCCCCCTAGTCCTCAGAGAGGGAGAACCCTCCTCCCCTACCATCTGACCCCAGCCTATCAAGTCTCAAGTGACAGGGTATTTTATTTTTAAATAAAGGCCTTTTATTGAATGAAGGAAATTTTCTTTTATTGCTGGCTTTCTGAAAGTTTTGCCAGGAATTAACAGATTATTATGAAATACTTTATCTGGATCTACTGAGATACATTTTTCTTTAGTCTGATGAGATGATACATAAAACTGACTGACTTAGGAATGTTGAACCAATTTTGTATTCTAGACAAGAAAAAAAGTCTATAAATGCAGATGAGCTCTTTGGGGGTTTTGTTGTTGTTGTTTTGTTCTTTTTTTAATTTTTGGTTTTTTGTTTGTTTGTTTGAGGCAGAGTTTCTCTGTGTATCCTTAGCTATCCTGGACCTCAAACTCACAGAGATCTGCCTGCCTCTGTCTTCCAGAGTGTTGAGATTATAGGTGTGTGCCAGTGCACCCAGCTCAGATGAAATTTTAAAATAATTTTTTTCCACCTTGTTGAATCCATGGATATGGAGCCCATGGTAACCTTGTAAATGTGGGTGGTAAATGTTCTGGGAAAGTTTGTTTCTATGTTTTCTTCCTAAATATTCATAGTGCAGTTTAGGTGTTGGCTAGTATGTTCAGGTGCTGGCTACTGAGAGCCATCTCACTTTTCCTAGGAAAGGTTTTTAATTACCAAATCTTCCTTATGTTCTTTTAAGGGATGTGTCCTTTCACTATGTTAACAATTTTACTGATATTTTAAAAATTGCTAATCGTACTCTCTCATTATGTTAGTGTCTGTGGGGCTATAGTGCTGCCTCTCTTTTCGGGTTTGTTGTTGCTGGTTTTGTATTTGTTGTTTACTGTTAAGGCATTCAGACAACAGAGCCAGCCCTTAATCGAATCTTCAATTCTGTCCTACAATTGTTTACATTCTCTAAACTTCCTTTTGGTTGTCTCGTTTATTGTTAAGAGTGTTTTAAATTTGTTTTGAGACAAGGTCTTGAAGTGTATCCAGGACTAGCCTCGAATTTGCAATTCTACTGCCTCAGCCTCCGGAACGCTCTGACGGTTTGGTGGCTCCCATGCGCCACCACAGCAGGCTCCAGACATGTTTAGTTCAGTAACCATTATCTTCCTCAAAGTCCGTCCTTCTTCCTGTGTTGAATTTAACCTTCGTTTTCTGTTGGCTTCGCATCTCAGGATTTCACCTAAACAGTGTTCAGCTTTCTACTTGGTCATTGTAACTTTCCATCTCTATAAAGTAATTATCATCTACTTTCTTTTTTTCCCCCTGTCTTTTCAGGCATCAAGTTACATAACCTAGAATGGACTGATTCAGAATGTGGGCTAAGACATTTCTTCTTTATGCCCCCTGTGCTTTGCTTCCTGTTAAACTGTGTTGCAGGATCCCAGGTTGTACCTGTAGCTTGGCCAACCTCTGTTTCCTCAGCATCCTCAGGGATCCTTGGTTTCCATGGTAGAACTAGAGGGTTAAAGCAGCTGCGGCGGCTTCGGGTTCACACAAGCCGATTGTCCCTGCACAATACGAATACTGAAATCTACGTGCGCTTCTTCTCTTTTTATGAATATTATCTTTCAAATACCAGCTTTTCCTACTTTTGATTTCAGCTCTGCTCTGCTCTGCTGGTGTGGAGTTCCCTCTGTTTATTTTCTTGCAGTGACTCTCAACCTGTGGGTCATGACCCCTTTGGGAGTCAAATAAATGACTCGGGGTGTCACCTAAGACCATGGGAAAACACAGATACTTACATTTCAATTCACGTCAGTAGCAAAATTACAGCTATGAAGTAGCAATGAAAGTAATTTGTGCTTGGGGCTCACCACAACTTGAGGGATTGTGTCACAGGGTCGAAGCATTAGGAAGGTTGACAACCACTGGCTGTGATGGTTGCTCTTGGACCTTTTTCTTTTCCAATATAAGCATTTGATGCTGTACATGATCTTCTGACGTCTGCTGTGGCTTAATTTCCCACACACTTCAACGTAGTGCGATTTCATTCCCACAATTCAAAACAGTTTTAGATATCTCCCGTCCGTTTCTCTGACTCATGAATTATTCAGAGTATTGTGCTCAATTCCCAAATATTTTAAAGTTATCCAGGCATCATTATTAATTCCTAGTGTGATTATTTATTTACTTACTTATTGAGTGGGGCAGGGGTGCGCACACAGCACAGTGCACTGGAGGTCAGTCTACAACGTGTCAGAATCATTTTCTCCTTCTACTGAGTGTGTCCCTGGGATCAAGCCCGACCTTCAGGTTAAGGTCCAGACACTTTTACCCACTGAGACATCTCCCTGGCCCAGAGACCATAATTTAAATGATCTCGATCATTTATATTTGATGACGTGCGAATATGATCTAACTTGGTGAACTTCCCATATACCCTTGACAAGGAGCTGTATTCTTCTGGGTGTGTGTTTGTCAGTATGTGGAACATTCTTCAAGACACACTTATGGCAAGCTGATTGTTGGAAGCACTTCGGGTTTCTATATTTCTGTGGATTTTCTGCCTGCTCCCTCTAGGGATACTAAAACATGAAGTGACAACTTCAACTAAAATGCTTGTCTGTTTTGACTTATGGTACTTGTGGTGTGCTAGTGCACTCAGAGCTTTGACTGTCATGACATGTCGTGATGAACTGATCCTTATTAATTGCGCAAAGTCCTTTGATTCCTTCTTCATTATCCCCCACCTCTCACCACTTCCTCTTGCATGAGAGCCACAGTCCCCAACATGTGCTAGTACATGCACGCACGTGCGCATACACACACACACACACACACACACACACACACACACACACACACACTCACCTAATAAACCAACACTGTACTTCCCAGTCATGGGACAATGAACACTCTTTGCCAGGTACCCTTCCTCTTGCTGTTCTTAGAGCACCCATCGTCTGCTGTCTCTGTTTACCAGCTTTGACTTTTCCCTGTAGATCTGTTACAATAGCTTTCCTCCTCTGCAATGTCATCTAATCCCTGAACAGGCCATGACTTTTTTTCCCTCTCCCTAGATCTCCCGGTAGCTTGTACTCTCCCACTGGGGCTGATCTCCTCAGGCTTCTCTGCATGTTCTTCCCGTCACGGCTAAGTTCAGTCACCTCAGCTAATTCAGAGAAGGAGTTCCAGGGCAGAACAAAGGAGCCAAGGATTCTCCTCTGCGCACACTGACTCTCCGTCCACTGCAGTGGCCATGGCCGCGTCAAGACCGTGCTTAGTGACCACAATGCCTTACTGTCCTATGGACTACTACTGTAGGACCTACACTCAGAAGATAGCAGGTGCTTCCCTCACACTGTCATATTCTTTTTCTCATTTCTTAATGGATGAAGTAATATCCAAGTCAAACTAATTCAGGAAACCTAGATGGAGACCAGAGGAACTGAGTTTTGTAAATTGAGCAGTGATACTCAATATACCTACATACATAGCATTAAACCCCTGGTGCTGAAAGTCACTGTCAGAGCCATTCAGCCAAAACCCCACTTAATGTCTTTCACCCATCAATGTTCTTCATGTTAATGTAACTGCTTGTACTTTCACATTTACTTAAGGCACAGAATAAGCCCCAGATTACCTCTTGTTTTCTGAAATCTAAAGACCTTTAAAAAAAAAAAGTCATCATCTGATACCAACTTTATGAGCAGCTTCTCAAAGTAGTTGCTAAACTTTAAGTTAAAACCATCAGTCCTCTGAACTCAGTCCCGATGGGACTTGATACTCAGGTGGGTAGGTGGGGGGGGGGGCTCCCCTTTTCTGAGGGATAGGAGAAGGGGGATATGGGGAAGAGAGAGGGAGATTGGGACCAAGAAGAGGGGATGGAGGGGGCTACGACTGGGAGGTAAGGTGAATAAATAAATTAATTTTAAAAACTATCCATCCTCTTACTCAAATAAAAAAAAATATGGCTTTTGAAAAAGCCCCAAAACATTGTCAGTTTTCCTTTAAAATTAAAAAAAAAAGCAAATTGTGTTTCTTAAACATTTTAAATTACCAAGACTTCTAACACAATTAGAAATCAGAAGCTACAGGAGATGTAGTTCCATGACAGAGCACTTGCTCGGCAAGGACCTGGTTTTACTCCCCAGCACAGGTGGGGATGGCAAGCGTAACTTTATAGGAAAAAATCTTTTAGAAACATGATGGGCTAGGGGGTGTGGTTCAATGGTAGAATACTCACCTAGTGTGTACGAGGTCCTGGGTTCAATACCCCAGTGCTACAGAAAGCAGGCGAGTGGGACAGGGGGAGGGAACAATGCTATAAATGCTGGAGTGATTAATATTGATATAAAGATGTAGCTGTATATAGATATAGATATATATGTAGATATATATATAGATATATATATCACACATTAAATGGAGTGATATAGATATATCACATATATACAATAAGTGTATGTGTGTGTGTGTGTGTGTGTGTGTGTGTATAGAGAGAGAGAGAGAGAGAGAGAGAGAGAAAGAGAGAACATTCTCAGTATTCACTGAGCTGTTGATAACAGTAACATACTGATGAAATGTACTATATACTCCTTGTCTAAAAAAAAAATTATGGTGGACTGAAATGAGAGTAGAGACAGACAACTTTTTTTTTTACATACATCAATCTTAAGACTCAAAAACCATCAGCAACTAAACTCACCAACATTTTAAAGATTAAAATAATTTTTAAAAAATAGGCTAACTGAAAATGTTGAACCCTGAAATTCTTCATGCTTTAGTTATTGTTAAGTTACTATTCGTAGATAGCATTAACCAAATAACTATTGTTTTCTAACAAGAAACTGTGATTATGTGTGAAGAGACCACCGACTTCAACAACCGTTAATTAAGCAAAGGGACCAGGATCAATTGGCTGTTCTTGTGTATTTCAGATGTAGGGCCTCACACAGTGTGTGTGTGTGTGTGTGAGACCACCTTAGACTTAGAGAAGCTAGTCACATCCTGGCAAAACATGTTGTGTGGTAAACAGATCGTAAGCAGGAACTACCAGTGGCAGGCAGACACAGAGCCCAGCTGGGTTTCTTTAACCCTGATCCCAGTTTCAGCTGCAGGTTTTTTCCAGAAAGAACAGAAGTTTGATTTACTCAACATTCTGCAGAAGTCAGGGGTGTGGTTATAACTCATTGCTAATGGGTTTTCCCTTCATTCTTGTAGCAACAGGACCTTAAAGTGGCTACTGACAGAAAAAAGAAAAAAAAAAGGTGAAATTAAGGCCACATCAGGAGTCTACAATATCAAACTAGAAGCAGCTGTTGAGGACCACCTAGTGGAAACAGGGGCAGTAGTATTATATATATTATTATTGCTAAGGCACAAAGTATGAATATTTTCCAGACTTAGAGAAGAGAGTCACAGCAGCAGTGGAGGACTATCTGGTTTTACCAACTCTGCCATTAAATGCTAGTAGTTTTTCATCCCCAAATTATTCCACTACATAAATCACCACTGATGCTGGCCAATCTTGTTTCCTCCTTATTCATTAGAAAGTTGAATTCAGGGGGAAATATCCACGAAACGTTTATTGGGACCGCCCCCCCCCCCTTTAAAGCAGGGGTTGGACTAGACATTTGGAAGCAAGGCTGACAAGCTTTTCTAAGGCAGGGATCAATGGGGCTGTGCTTAATGAGTAATACCATTCCTTCTTGGCTAGCCAGCCGCTTGGAAACTGAGCCCTGCTCAGCGCTGTGCACACCCAGCTCGTGAGGTCTGTTTCCACTTCTCTAGACCAGGCAGGCTAGTCTCAAAGGAACAGCTGTCTCCAAACCCTCTATGCAGCCGGAAGCTTGTAGCTTGAGTTAGGAGCCCATTTTGTGCCAAGGACTACAGGAAGTACGTCACAGACCTGGCCTCTTCTCATGACCTTTGAAGCCAATCTGTAGCCCGGGTAAAGAAACTGAGGCCAAGCTGGCTCACTGCCCACTCAGGAGCCCTAGCACCGAACTTGCATAGCGCTAGCACTAGGCAGGCACCAGACCCCCGGGGGGAGGGCATGGCCTAGCATCCTACATACTCACTAGACATGGAGTAAATTAATGTGACATGACATGTGTTTCCTTCCTGGTGAATTTCAAGCCTCAGTCCCTCAGGAAAATTGAGGAAACTGAGGCCCCAGGTCAAGCGACTTAGCAAAGGTCACTGGGCAGGTAGCAAACAGAAAAGAGCTTGGGAAAGAGTCTTGAGTTTCTTGACGCTCCCAAATAATAACGCTATCCAAAGCCTCTCCACCTCACGATCAAGGTCCCCAGAGTCTGGGCGGAAAAAGCCTAGGGGCTCCCATCCCCAATCGCTTTCCGGTCAGCAGCTCCCGGCAGGGCAGGGCAGGGCGACCCCACCCTCCCGCCAGCTGCAAGGCACAGTGCCAGGCACACACTGACTGTTCCCAGGCACTCCCTCGCCCCAGCCCCGCTGCTGCACCCGTCTGCGAACTGCCAAGGGCAAACAGGGGAACAGCTCACGTGGGCTTCTGCCGGAGCAGCTTGTTAACATCGCGGGGCGGGGCTTCGTCGTCACCACGCCATCCAGGGCGCGCCCCCAGGAACACTTTGAGACACTACCCCGCCCCCCCCAACTCCTGATCCAGATCCAGCAAAGTAGGCTCCTGTGTGGGCTGTAAGGATTTGAGGAAGTACGTGGGTGAGGTTTGAGGCGACAGCGCAGGCAGTTAGCTCTGGTAGAAAAAAAAAAAAGGAGGGTGTCTAGGTCGGCAACATTAGAAGAGAGGGCGTTTCTGCAGAAAAGGAAGTGGGTGTCAAAAGCTGCACACACATTGCCCCGTGGGAGTCTTGTGAGGGAAGTCATCAGGAGCTGCTGCAGCCTCCCACTTAATGGCTGCATGCACAACACTCTCAAGCCGGGGGTATCACAGTTCCTATGACTTCTCAACACGCTGAGCGAAAGGCAGTAACCATGGGCATTCATTGTGAGGGGACTGCCTAGGCAAGCTTCCTGTTAGCCTTTAAGCCATGTTCCCACCTTCATAGGCCTGGTTCCTCCCCAGTCAAAACACTTGATATGGTTCCCCTTACCTCAACCTAATTTAAGAAATATTCCTGCAGCTTCCAGAAGCTTCCAGACCGCATTGATTTACTCAGAATTCCTATCTTAGTCACATGGTGTGCTCTTACTCCACACACTCAAAAAAGCCTGTACCTTGAGAACAGGAAGTTTTTCCTGCGTGGGTTTTGACATGTCTCATGTAATCCAGGCTGATTTTGAACTTGCTAAGTAGCTGAGACTGACTTTAAACCCCTGATCCTCTGGCCTCCAGCTCACAAGTACAGAGTGATGGGATCATAGACCTGGGCTACCACACCTCCCTTTTTTTTTTTTTTTAACATTACATTGAGCCCAGCGAATGGCATTTAGTAAGGTAGGGCGTTCCTGGGAAAGGATTTAGAAGAACAAGTGTCCCACGTTTATTTCATTTGGTAGCATGGAGTTTTGCTTGATTGTCAGTTTCTGCACGATTTTTTTATATGTGGTTACACACACCCCCAAAATTCAATTTTCTTCCTTAAAAAGCAAACAATCAGAAGATTAAACCAAAGTCTTAAGGCCTTACAAACACCACCAAAATACTCTCTACCACTGACTGTCCTCACACCCCATTTTCCTAATCCTGCAGGGGCTTCATTCTCAGTCTCATCCTGTGTGACTAGTTCTACTGAACACAACTGTCAGGAGGTCCTGCAGGGGACATGGACTGCAGAGGGAAAACTGAGCAGATTACAGAAAGGCCTTCAGTGCCCAGCCCCTTCGGGTCCTCCTTTGCCACCTCCTGGGTGCCCTCCTCCCGAGGTTCAGAACAGGCTGACTGCTCAGGGATTGGTTTGATTCCTGTCTTAACTCTTAACGGGTAGAGCAGGACATGGTTGCCTAGGCCTGTAATTCCAGCACTTGCAAAGGGAGGCAGGACTAGCAATTGAAGGTCAACCTGAGCGACAGAGTTTACACAGCTGGACACTCTCAAGAAGAGTCATCTCAACAAATTGCTCCCCTTGATGTGTGTGAGCTAGGGTGTTTTGTTTTGATTAAGATAAGGTTGGGTTTTTTTGTTTGTTTGTTTGTTTTGTTTTCTCAGTAGACAAGGATGCCTAAGCGTTCCAACTATGGGATTACGATTACAGGAATGCACACCATCGAAGCTTTGACAGCCTAGATGCAATGGGGTGGAAGGCATCATCACGTATTGGGAAAAATAAGGAAGACCGTGGTTTGGGGAGATTTGGAAGAATGGGATAATAAGTTCTGCAGAAAATAGCAGAAAATATGAAGATCCACCCCCTGCCCCCCAAAGCCGACCGGGTAGCCAGTAAATACCAACTAGTCTATATTTTAATAGTTCCAGTGATTTTAGTTCTTGGCTGTTTATCCCATGTGCTCACCTGGGGAGCCATTTTAGTTGCACAGGCTCTGAGAGATGCTGGCAGTGCAATAGGAAGGACCTAGGGAGCATGTAGACGGTTCCGTCCTCTAGGATCGGGCGGCTGTTGGCTCACACAGTTTTGTTTCCCCACCATACAGGTGAAACTCATGAGAGCCAGGCACCAGGACTCTGTCAGAACCTGGGGCTTGGTGCTCAAATGCCAGGAGCAGGTACGGCCAGAAAGGGCTTGAGTGCTCTATCCACCGAAGACCCACAGACTTCAATGCACCAGGTCACTTACTGAACCTTAAGTAAGAGACCTCAAACTGAAAATCATTAAAGCAGCAAAAGATGGTTTATTTAAAAAAAATGTTTTATAGGGTACTGCCTGAAGGAACTGTAAATTTCAAGAATATCAAACACATGGTTGAAGATTATTAAAAGAAAAGAAATAACTATTTCAACCATCTTTAGGAGGCTAATCTTGTACTAGATTTATATAATTGATATAAATTAGCTTCCAGGATTTGTGCAGAACGCTAAAGCTCTCACTCATTGTAAAAGTCAGCAAAACTGGAAAACAAAACAAAACAAAACAAAAAAAACGGGACAGCCTGTTGGGTTTCTGTCCTGTGAAGCTGAAGAAGGCTGGGGTACGACAGGCTCAACGTCACTTCAGAACCTAAGGCCATGATCTGAGGATGTCGCTCAGGCTCACAGCTCAGTGTTAAACAACAGCACAGGCTAAGCACCACCCAGGAGAACTCGAATGGGTAATTCATCCAGCACCTGATTACAGCTGCTCCCTCCCACGCCTCCTAAACCCATAGGTTATCTAGATTACCTGGAGCAGGGCAGGATTTTATGGCTTGTTCTCAGCTGCCATTCCTCTCAGCTATCACTTAAGCCAATTTCACATAGCTAAAGGCAGTCCCAGGGGTTAGAACCACTCTCTTGGGCCAGGCATGGTGGCACGTTTCTGTTATCTCAATACTTGGGGGTGGGCTGCACAGTGAGTTGCAGGCTAGTCTGTGTTACAAAGGTAGGAGGGTGGGGTACAGAAAACAAAACAAAACAGTGGTTCTCAACCTTCCTATACTGTGGTCCATTTAAAACAATTCTTCATGTTGTGGTGGTCCCCAACCATTAAATCATTTTCATTGCTATTTCATAACTGTAATTTCGCTACTGTTGTGACCCATAATATAATATTTGTGTTTCCCCATGGTCTCAGGTAACCCTGTGAAAGGGTCCTTTGGCATGCCCCACAGGTTGAGAAACTCTGAAACAGAAAGAACCCTTCTCTTGTCAGGCTATAATCTAAGAATTCAGGAGGCCGAGGCCAGGATTGCCATGAGTTTGAGGCTAGCCTGGGCTACAATGTGAGGTTGTCTAGAAAAGCAGCAACAATAACAAATGTAATTATTCTCTCACTATTCACGACCAACTGTCCTTCCTGTCTGTCTCCGAAGTGGCCACCACCAGATTCTTGTCATGTGTGGATGCACGACACATGACTCACAGGGAGCCAGCACCACTCTTCTCATCCCTTGGCTTGGTCTGTGACTTTGTCTGACCAAGAGGATGCAGGAAAAATGACAGTCAGCGACTGCCTTGCTCTGGCTCTTTGAGACCTAGCCACCTTGGCTCCGCGTCCTGTCGCTCTGGGAAGAAAGCCCGAATGCCTCTCGGAAGCCTGGGCTGTCAGAGGGGATGAGAGTAATCACGTGGCTGGGAGAGAAGGGCATATGGACGAGCAGGAAGGAGACAGGAGGTGGAAGGCAGGCTTCTGAAGCCACTTAGCAACACCTCGGCCCAGTTCCTAACCCAGAGGACCATGAGGAATACACAACCGAAGAACCGTTACCCCCTCTGCCACACTTTACTCATCTACCATGAAGTCAGGACACCCCGGGGGGTGAGGGGGGCGGTTAGGGCTAAAGCCTGACTAAGAGCCTCGGTCAAACAACCCACAGGGCATCAGCGGCAGACACAAGTCCTTTACATAAGGTGGCAGAGTGTTTGTACCTAGCCACAGCTTCCCGTAGACTTTAAGCCATCTCTAGGTTGCATAGAAAACCGAGTGCAGGGGCTGGGAAGATGGCTCCATCAGGAGGCTGCTTGCCCCCAAAACCAGGAGGACCTGAATTCCATCCCTGGCACCCACCGCTCTAGAAGTGGAGAGGCTGGCTAAAAAGAAAGGGCTCCGAAGTGATGCTCTGACAGAGGACCTGGGTTTGTTTCTAAGCACCTGGTGGCTCACAGTCATCTGTAACTCCAGGTCTCCGGGGTCGGTCAGAACCACTTTTCTGACATCCACAGGCTTTGCATGTGCATGCTACATATGCATAGATGCTGTCAGGTCCCAAAGGAGATGGGGCAAATGACTAACTGTGGTGCCTATTAGCAGACCAAAGTGTCTGCTTGTCCTCCAGGCTCACTCAAGACCTGTGGCTCCTTCTCAGCACTTTTTACCCTGTTTCCTACTCTAAACTTCTCCAGTTCAGGAGTTTTTCTTTTCCTTCCCCAGCTTCTCACATATATATATATATATATATATATATATATATATATATATCCCTACCATTTTGGCCATATATTCTCTTGGTTCTCCTCTCTTGGTTCTTTCTTGCCTTCTTGGCTCCTCTCTTGGCCTTCTTGACTACCCCCCCTCACCTGACCCCACCCCTCTCTCTCCCCATCCCCTCATGGCTGGGTCTAGTCTAGGGTCTTCCAAATGCCTTTGGCAGTACAATGAAAATGCTTCTCTTCCCTGTCTCGAAAAACCAAAAAAAAAAAAAAAAAAAAAAAAAAAAAAAAAAAAAGAAAATGCTTCTCTTCAACCACACCTTGAGTGATCATGTCCTCATTTTCATTCACGTACAGGCAGACTATTTATACATGTGAATAAAAATAAACTTTAATTTAAAAAAAAAAAAGCCAAGCACAGTAGAACATTGCCTGTAGTGCCAGCACTGAGAGAGACAAGGCTGCCTCAGCCCTTGAAGCCAGGTCCTGGAAACCTGACTAGGGCCCAGGAAGAAATGAAGCAAGGACAGATACAGACACATGGTCAGAAAAGCTGGGGTCAGGTGGGCTGAGCATAGTTTGATAGGATGAATCGACTACTCACAAGAGCCCAGAAGAGGCATTTTTGTTCTGTGCCACCAAGAGGAGAGGAGTTACCTGGTCTCTACAGGGAGCCCCCTCAGGATGTTAAAGGCAATGTCATTGGGAGGAGGCAGCTGCAGGTGCTAGCTCTTTTTTCTTTCTTTCTTTCTTTCTTTCTTTCTTTCTTTCTTTCTTTCTCTTTTTCTTTCCCCCCCCCCCCCCGAGATAGGGTTTCTCTGTGTAACATTGACTGTCCTGGTCTCACTTTGTAGATCAGGCTGGCCTCCAACTCACAGCTATCCACCTGCCTCTGCCTCACAAGTGCTGGGATTAAAGGTGTGTGCCACGACAGCCCAGCCGTCTGGCTTTAAAAAAAAAAAAAAATTTTTTTTAAGGTGCTAGCTATTGCACATCCTGTCAGCATGTATTTGCTTTAGGACCAGTAGAAGGCTTTGCTATCCCCATGGGTGTGAGGCTTTGATCCTTAACATTCCTGCAGGGCTTCCTCTGCTCCCTGTGGCTCAATGACTTTCCAGTCCAGCCAAATCAGCAAACACAGGCACACACACACACCACAAATAAACAAAAAAGCAAGAGAACTGTAAATACTATGTGTACAGTAGTTATATTTTATTATTTGAGGGATAGCGACACCAGAAATCCATGAGTTCAGTACCAACACCCCTTTCCCAGGTACTTTTCATGTGCTTTTGTTTGAATCCTCAGAATCCACGGATACTGAGGATACACTCATTATACTTATTTTCCTAACTAATTTGCATTTTGGGCAGGGCTCCATGGAGACAGGTGGTCCTGTCCTCCACGCAGCATCAGCTGGGGCTGGCTCAAAGGCTAGAGGGTGGAATAATTTGAAGGCTGGCTGTCTCACGTCTGGAGGTTGGTGGTGAGAAGAAGATTGAAACAGGTGGGGCTAGGATGGCTGAGCTCCTGGGGCATCTTTGGAGTTTTCCATGGGGTATTTCCAGCATGGTGACTTCTGGCTAGCTGACCCCTTTTTAACATGTCAGCCAGGGCTCCTGGGAAAGCAATTCCCAGTAGAAGAAACTACATCAATTGCTATGACTTCCACTTTTGCAAATGATAGGATTTCCTTTCCGCCTTGTCACTGGTCCATCCATATCCAAGAAAATGGAGTACAGGCCACCTCTTAAAGAAGGAGGGGCAATTCATATTGGTAGAATGCTGGAGGGGCTGGATTGGACCTGCCACATTTGCAAGGCAAAAGCTTGTTTTAGCCAGGTTCCAAACTCGATGCATGAATTTCATGCTAGGGATTAGAAGCTCGGTAAGAAGAGGGCTGGGAGAGATAGGTCAGCAGGTAAAAGTGCTTGCCCTGCGAGCCCCAAAACCTGAGTTTGATCTCCAGCCCATGACGGAAGGAGAGAGCAAACCTCCAAAAGTTGCCCTCTGACCTCCAGGCATGCACTGTAGTATGCATTCACCTGCATGCACGCACACAGGTACACACTAGCAGGGATGAGAAGGTACCTCAGCTGGTAGGGTGTCTGGGATACACAAAGCCTAAGTCTGGTCATCAGCACAGCCTAAAACAGGTGTGGCGGGGCATGTCTGGAATCCCCACGCATGGGAAGTACCAGCAGGAGGATTAGGCAAAACGTTGAGGCCACTTAGTTAATAGCAGACTCTGTCTCCACAAACAAAACAAAACAAACAAACAAGCAAACAAAACATTGGATTTAATTACAGGAGCTTTAAGTGAAATAACAAAACTGCAGTTGCTGATTGAACATTAGGGAATGCGAGTTCAGCTCCCTCAGAAGTGCCTTGGTTTAGGGTTCAAGTTCAATCTCCCTCCCCGCCTCCCCTTGATGAGTTAGAACTCCAGAGTGGAAAATATGAATAGTCTATCATTACTGCCATTTTTGAAAACCTGTCTCCTTAAAACGTTTGTGTGTGTGTGTGTGTGTGTGTGTGTGTGTGTGTGTGTGTGTGTGTGTGTTTTACTTACACATATGTCTGTGTACCATTTGTGTGCCTGGTCTGGTCTGCACAAAGACCTGAAGAGGACACTGGGTGCCCTAGCACTGGGGTTACAGACAGTTTGTGAGGTGCTGGACATCAAATCCATGTGCTCTGAAGGAACAGTCAGTGCTCTTAACACCTGAGCCACCTCTCCAGCCCCAAACCCCTCTCTTTAAACAGATGCCAAGCCATTGGAATGGTCAGGTTTTAATGCTTTACATTTATTGGGGGACAGGATACGTGAGCATATCACAACATGCATGTGGAGGTCCCAGGACTACCTACAGGAGTTGGCTCTCTCCTTCTACTGTGTGGCTCTGGGGATTGAACTCGGGTCATCAGGCTTGTGAGCAGGTACCTTAACATACTGAGCCATCTTGATGGTGCCCTCCAAATATTTTAAATTTTACTTATTTAACTTTTATTTATGTGTATGGGTATGTGTGTGTGTGTCTTTCATGTGTGCACGTGTCCATGGAGATCAGAAGACGACATCAGATTCTCTGGAACTGGAGTTACAGGCCATTGTGATCAGCCTGACTTGGGTGCTGAAAACTAAACTCAGGCCCTCCAGACAAGCACAAGCACTTTTAACCACTGAGGCATCTCTCCAGCCCCTGCCTGCTTGGTGAATGTATGTGTTTGTTTCTTTGTTTTAGAAACAGTGTCTTACTATGTAGCCCTGGCTAGCCTGGAACTATATAAACCAAACTGGCCTTGAACTCACAGAAACCCACCGGCCTCTGCTTCCTGAATGTTGGGATTAAAAGCTTGCACCTCCACATCCATGCAAAGTTATATTTTGGAAGGAAGAAAAAAGTAGCATTTGCCTTACTGCAAGGGAAGTGAAGAGGGACTGCTATGCCTCCCTGGCATCCTTGTAGACATTTTGTAAGACAGCTGCTTAAAACACTTACAAGTAATAAAACACAGATACATTCAGTAAAAATGATCTGTATGCAGGGCTGGAAACAGAAAGCTTGCCTGCTATGCCCAAGGCCCTGACTTTAGTCCCCAGGACTGCAGAAAGCAGCATCAGGGGTGCATAGCTGTGAACCCAGCATCTGACAGGTAGAAGCAGCAGGGTTAGAAGTTCCAGGTCATTCTCACCTCAGAACAAGTGGGAGGCTAGCCTAGGCTACATGAGGTCCTCTCCCTAATGTATTCTTTGAAGATTATAATGCCCATGTGAAGTATTTCTCTATCTGTGATCCAACCTCTAAATCTCCCTTTCCACAACTTATTATTTTTCTCTAGAATTAAACTGTTTTCCTCATGACATATAGACATGGTTTTATAATTCTTTCCTGTTGGTTTTTCCAAACTATCTTAGTCAACAAACTGTGAAGTCTGCCAAATAGCTATGAAACTGGAAACTTTGGGATGCATCAAATGTTTGCATTTTAATTTGTCTTCTCAACAATGTGACTTCAGAGATTTTCCAGCCAACTGACTCCTAACGTTTCACGGATCAAAGTCAAGTGTATCACTAACGAGCCCATATGTGAATCAACATTTCTTTTATAAAGCGAATTGTGCCCTTTCAGTATTTACTGGGGAATTTTCACTTTCATCATTTACCTCCGTCAAAGCGGAACACAATAAAACACAATCACAGAATGAGGAGCAAGCCTGTTCCCAGCTCCAACATGTTAACACTTCGGTTCATTTTTAAAAGCAATGGGTCGTTTAAAAAAAAAACGGTTTGTCGGGGCACGGGGAGGGGGGGTGGATTGTTAGAAGAAAAAGAATGATAAAAGGATGGTGGGAGTTTAAATGCAGACCAGGAGATGTCATTTCGCTGCTGAGTAGAAAGGACAGAGCTCATCTTTGTCACAAGCTGATGAGAGATGTCAACACATCTCCCAGCCAAAGAAGGCAAGGGCTGGCCTGCGCCCCGCAGTTGGAAGGCTTCTGTGCCCTTTCTCAAAGCCGCAGTAACTGTCGAAGCTGGGCTTTCAAAAGCAGCTTTTACGGGCTACGGGCTACGTGCTCACAGAAATGAGCAGGGGACTGCTCTTCACTTTGAAATGAGAGTTTACTGGAACTATTACTGATGTCTCCTCCCCACCTCTTCCTTGAACCAGGCATTAAAAATAAAGCAGCAGCGTGCAGAATGCCCTGAGCCCTCCCTTTTGATACTCAGCACCCCAGCATGGTCAGCCTTTGGCGGTGCCTGAGACTATAAAGGAAAGCTGACAGGAGGACCACATGGGGTCAGTTAACCCCACCAGAGTGGTTCAACTGGTGTCTCAGGTTTGGGTTTGTCCCACCTTTCGGAAAGATCCCAGGAAGCTCACTGATAGTCCTTTTGCAGTCCTGGCAGAAATACTACAAGAGTCACTTGTCATTTTACTTAATCTCGGTGCACAGTTTTCCCCTTTGGGGAAGCGATGCTAATCCTACATGCCCTGCTTTTTCACACACACACACACACACACACACACACATACAAAGTCGGACAATAAGTAATGTTATGAAACACTTCTCCTAACCCAGCCCCGTGAACATATCACAGGCCTTATTCAATAGATCCTAACAATGACTCTGTGAGACCAAGACTGAGATCAAGTAGGGGTTAAGAGGAGGCCAACACATTATCCTCTCTGTATCTGAGTTCAGAGCCATGTTCTGAACTGACCTCTCACCAACCATCTACCCTACCTTCAATGTTACATGCAGAAAACAACAATTGGTTAAATGCTATATAAACATCAAGTACCAACACCACCACTGCAGCTTCCAGGCTGCGAAGCCTCATCTTTAAATTATATTCCTCATGTTTTACATACAGCCACGAGGACCAGAATTCAGAACCCCAGTACCCACTTAAAAACCCGAACAGTAGTGGGACTCTAGATAAGAGAATCATGGGAGAATGATTCCTTCCATAAGTAGAAGGATCCAGAGGGTCCTAGAAACCTACAAGTAGAACATTATGATAGGCAGATTTGGGCACAGGGGTCCCACTCAAACTAAGGCACCAGCCAAGGACAATACAGGCGGTAAACCTTAAACCCCTACACAGATCTAGACAATGGACAGAACACTCTCCACAGTAGAGTGGAGAGTGGGATATTACTTTCTCACATACTCTGGTGCCTCAACTTTGACCATGTCCCCTGGAGGGGGAGACCTGGTGGCACTCAGAGGAAGGACAGCAGGTTACCAAGAAGAGACTTGATACTCTATGAACATATACAGGGGGAGGTAATCCCCCTCAGGAACAGTCATAGGGGAGGGAAATAAGGGGAAAATGGGAGGGAGAGAAGAATGGGAGGATACAAGGGATGGGATAACCATTGAGATGTAACAAGAATAAATTAATAAAGGAGAAAAAATAAAAAATAAATAAATTAAAAAAAACAAACAAACATAGTAGTGTGTGTCACATTAACCTAGCACTGGGGAGTTAGGATGTAAAGACAGATAGTCCCTGAATGTCCCAAAAAGTAAGTAGCTAGATAGACGAATGGATAGATAGATAGATAGATAGATAGATAGATAGATAGATAGACAGATGAATAGATAAGTGTGAGCTGGCCATGGTGGTACATGACTTTAATCCTCGCTTTGAGAGACAAAGGCAGGCAGGTTTCTATGCGTTTGAGACAAGCCTGTTCTATCTAGCAAGTTTCAGGCCAGCCAGAATTACATGGTAAACCTTGTCTCAAAAATGAGAGGTAGGGGCAGGCAGGCAGGCAGGAAGGGAGGCAGGCAGGCAGGCAGGCAGGCAGGCAGGCAGGCAGGCAGGGAGGCAGGCAGGCAGGCAGGCAGGGAGGCAGGCAGGCAGGTGGAACATGATGGAGGAAACCACCCAGCATCAGCCTCCTCATGCATCAGGCACCCACATTCACCTATGTATACATACAAACAGGAACCATTCCCCAACGCCACTTACATACATTATATTCTGTATTTATGTGCATTTTTAAGCATTATTTTATTTTTGCTAACTTGGGGAAAACAATGTATTTTTCAGTATGTTGCAGTATTAGTAATATTATGTGCTTATTACAGAAGACAAGGAAAAGTTAACCTAAAGGAAGGAATATAGTAGAGGGGCAAACTGAGAAGAACACTGAATAAGCCCCAGCCCCTGTCTCCACACTAATGCTTCCCTAGAGGGGACAGGAAGGTGGTTCAGCACCAAGGGGTCAATAGCAACGCTGGTGGTTAATGGAGGGCCGGATGACATGCAGAGTCTGTCAAGCAGTCACGAGTTCTCAGCTTCAGTTGCATCAAAGTATTTTAGAGAATTAATTGCTCGGCCACAAAATGCTAGGCAGAGGTAGGATTCCAAGGGCATCTTGAGCCTCTCAGTTTGCACATGTCCCTGAGGCAATATTGAATTCTAGAAAAAACCCAGGTCCTGAAGAGGGACTCCAGGGTCTCACTATTAACATAGGATCATTCAGAATATATGTCTCTGCAAGGAACAGCCCGAGTGCATCGATTCAGGCTAGTGTTTGTCCTGGAAAGCAGCGCAGTCAGTCAGGAAACTTCTTGAGTTTAGAGTGTACCTCTGTCTTAGCTAGGGTGTCTGTTGCTGTGATAAAACACCATGCCCAAAATTAACTTGGAGAGGAAAGGGTTTATTTAAAGCCTACCCCTCCACATCACAGTCCATCAATGAAAGAGGTCAAGGAAGGAACTCAAACAGGGCAAGAACCTGGAGGCAGGAGCTAGTGCAGAGGCCATGGAGGAGTGCTGCTTACTGGTTTGCTCCTTGTGGCTTGCTGAGTCGGCTTGCTTATAGCATGCCGGAAACCCCACCCCAACCCCCCTATCCCCTACCACCCCTGCCAAAGGATGGTACCACTCAGAGTGAGACTGACCTCCAGTGTCAGTCTTCAAGATTAAGGGGTCACAGACTTGACCACACATCAGTCTGGAGGAGGCATCTTTTCAGTTGAGGGTCCGTCTTCCCAATTGACTCTAGCTTGTGTCAAGTTGACAGAAACCTAGCCAGCACAGGCTTGACTCCAGGTTTGTTTGAGGCGGAACTAAAGGAAGAAGAATGCCGGAGAGTGAGCCCTAGTCATGAGGCACACTCTTTCAAAAAGAGAGATTATGACCAGAAACAATTGGCGAGGAGTGAATGTCTGCCACTATACTACACACTGAAGGATGAGACCCGAGCCACAAAGCAGGAGAATCTGATGTCCTCATGAACACCCATCCACAAAGTCAGCCCCAACTGGCAACGGGCACACTGCCTTTTCCTTCGCTCTACTGGGCTCTTCACACCTGACACGAACAGCATCTTCCTAAGTCAGTGCTCACCCACAGGGTTGCTCCTCCGATTTACCACAGGGGCTGTGGTAAACCCTCTGTACTGCTCCTCTGACACTCGGGCCTAAGCCTAGCCCTTTTCTGCCTCTGTGTCTGTACCATCTCTAGCCCTTAGCGCAGAAGAGAGAAAATGTAAGGAAAACAGTAAAAGGTTGAGGGGGGAAAATAGACAAGGCATTCTTTAAGTAGCCCCAATGAAAGCTAAAGCATTTCCAAAGGTTATGGGCAGAGTTTCTCAACCCATCCCCTCATTCCTGCCCTTGATGCTTGCATCACAATTGGATTCTCTGGCTCCCAGCCAATTATATATGACAGCATACAGAAGGAGAGAAAAGAACTAATTTTAGTCTTTCAGGAAACTTGCCTATGCTGACAGTTGACAGACCTTCTCTTTTTGAAATCCTATGACCCGAATCATCTCTGACAGTTGCTATATAGGTTTAAATATTACATATAAGAGAAGATTAAACTTGTCACCCAAACCAACCACTTCACTGCAAAAATAAGGCCTAAGTCTTATTTCATTAAGCATAAAAGACACTTGATAAATCCATCAAAAATAATAACACAGGGGCTGGGGTGATGGCTTGCAAAGAACCTCGATTCAGTTCTCAATATCCACAGGGCAGCTCACAATGGCCTATCATTCCAATACCAGAAAAAGTGAGCCAACACCAGGGAAACCGATGTCCCTCCTGACCTCTGTGTACCACTGCACACATGCAATGAACATACACTCAGGAACACGCACATATACATAAAATTAAATCTTAAGAAACCTAGTATGTGTACAATAAATACAAGAGGGAGTTTAAAATTTGCATTCTTTTAGACTATTGTCATAGGGTAATTTAATCTCATAATAGTCTTATTTTTTAAAGGGCTTTTTAATTCTCATTTCTCACATGCAGTTTCTGAAGAACCACTAAAAAGGAATCAAACAGAGAGCCATACTACTCAGGCAATAAAAATCGATGAAAGCCATACCACAGGCATTGACACTCACTTAAAAAATAGCTTTAATTGCTGCCTTTGCTGCTTTGCTGGGAGACGTTCACTTGAAATCCACTCTCAGCTATCATGGGCTCTGTGTCAGCACCTTCTCAGCGGCTCACTGCTACTGCCTTACTGCCATCACGTCTTCATTCATCAACAGTGAGCACCCACTCATCACAGGACCCTGTTTTCACAGTGGTGCATGCAAGCCCTACAAGATGCACTTGTGAGTCACTTGATACGGGTATTCCAAGAGCAGCAAGTGCTCTTAACCACTGAGCCGTCCCTCCAGCCCTGGCATACATTTTCTTTAAATAAAATTTGAGTATTTCCTTGGTCATGGTTAGTTTTTCTCCTCTTTACAAAGAGTAAAAAGTTATACTTTTATCGTCTAAGTTAGCATACAAAGGAATGTGTCAGTCATTGGGACCACACATTTACTAAACACACCTTAAAAATTAACTTTAACTTCATCTAGTTATATTTGCATAATTTGCCACTCATAGACAAAAACCACTCAGTGTAAAATTAATAGTTCCCCCCCACCTCGAAAGGTGATCATATCATGTCTCCAATGAAGATGGTGGATTTGTACCTTTGAGATACTTGCTTTAATTTCAAGATCATATTTGCCCCATGAATTTCATTTCTTTTTGTTTGTTTTTAAAAATATTTTATTAATTTATTCATATTACATCTCAATTGTTATCCCATCCCTTGTATCCACCCATTCATTTCTTGACACCTGGTGGTCCACCTCTTTTGTATTTATATGCATACAAATCATCTTGCGCCCCCTCAATGGACTTTATGTAAGAATAGAAAAATCAGGAACTGTGCATAAGCAGTCCAACAGAGGAAGACAGCCTATGCGCCTGGTGCTCCAACTGACTTGCAGGATTCAGCAGTTTTAAGACTACTTGATCTCATATGCTGAATTGCATTAAGCTTCCAGATTAAGTTAAACAGGGATAACCTGTGCATACCCCATGGGGGCGGGGGAAATAATGAAACAGACATCTCTTTGCTGTTGGAGTGATGTTTTTATGCCCTGTGTAAAGGTTGTCCTTGTATATTCAAATGCTGGTTTCTGTACCAGCAGAAAGCTCAGTACAGACTGTTTGGTATTGTTAAGCATCACCTGTCTGATGTTTGTAAACACACACTTCCCTCACCTTTTGATTGTTTTTGTTCTGGGTTTTGGTTTTGGTTTTTTGAGACAGGGTCTCTCTGTGTAATAGTCCTGGCTGTCCTAGACTCATTTTGTAGACCAGGCTGGCCTTAAACTCACAGCCATCTGCCCGCCTCTGCCTCCCAAGTGCTGGGATTAAAGGCGTGCGCCACCACTGCCCAGGCTCATTGGTTTTAATAAAGAGCTGAACAGCCAATAGCTGAGGCAAGAGAGGGAAGCAGGTCTTCCAGCAGAGTCAGGAACTCTGGGAAAGAAAGAGGTGAGAAAAGAATGAACTACAAGACAAGGAGGAAGTAAGATATAAGAAACTGAGGAGAAGTAAAGGACTACATAGCAGAACACAGATTAATGTAAGTGGGTTAGCATAGATTATAAGAGCCAGTTGGGAACAACAGTAAGCTAAGGCCTAAAGCTACTATAAATATAAGTCTCCATGTCATTATTCAGAGCATGGGCCAACATAGAAAGTTGGCTTCACTTTACCTCTCCCCTTTTTGACACACAACTTTGCATGTGACTATCCCATTGTCCTTATAATCTTGCAGTTCCAAGTATTATGTAACCAACTGCTGGTGTTTCCAATTAAAACACTTTGTCAGAGACAAAGCCACCTTACAACAAATGTACTATTTTCTAGCTTTTTGAGATGAGGTTTTGCTATGTAGCCCAGGCTTATCTTAAACTCAAGATCCTCCTTCCTGAGTCTTCTAAATGCTAGGATTATAGGTGTGCATCTTCTTGTCCAACGTGTACAATTTACAATCAATCTCAGGGATGGGGACATGGCCCAATTCCTGCTACGCAAGCATGAGGACCAGAGTTCAATCCCCAACACCGGCACCTGAAGGACAGCCAATGTTGACCTCTGACCTACACACACACACAAATACACACGCACGCTTGCATATATACACATTCCCAAACACACACACACACACACAAAGTGCTCAATTAAGGAAAATTAACTTTCCAGCAAATCACACTGCAGATTCTGAGGTGGATCTAAAATATTTTCTTTTGTCAATTCATTCCCCAATGGATCCATCTTTCACTGTAAAATGCAAAACATATCGTGTGTGTGTGTGTGTGTCTGTCTGTCTGTCTGTCTGTGTACTCTGGTGTGACTGTATGGCCTCTTCTCTTGGACTGGAGAATTTAACTTGAAATAGATGTGTCTTTTTCACAAGGTTTCAGCTTTTGCAGAATTAGCTCTGATATGAATAATATTTTCACATAATTGCAAACACATTTTTCATTCCTTATAAGCTTCTAAACATGTTGCCCAAGGAAGCAAATTAAACCAAACTTTGTTAGCAGGAAAATAAAATCATTTATACAAGAAAAAGCTAAACCCTTTCAGTCACCTCAAAGGAGCCTAAAAAACAGATGCCACATGGGAGCATTTTTAAGAATTGAGATGTGTAAAAATATGTATGTTAAACTATAGAAACAAAAGATAAACTTCAGACATTGATCCAAACAGATATGAGATTAAAAACGACAACATGCATACACAAAAGCAAACAAATTAAAATCCAAAACAACAACAAAAAAACCCTATAGTTGGGTGTGGTGAAACATACCTGCAGTCCCAGCACAAGGGAAGCTGAGTCAGGAAGATTGTTTGAGAGCGACTAGAGCAAGACCTACTAAAATGTAGAGTGGAAATGAAGAAGAAAATACAGAGCGAGTGTGAAAGAGAGAGGGAGGAACAGTGAACTGGGAGGTGGGGGGAGGGGGAGGAAGTTAAATTACAAATCAGTGTAGAATAGTAATTAGGACAGGAACATACACACACTCATATTTTAAAATTCTAAACAATTAAAAAAGTTAAGGTAGATACTAAAACTGCTTATGCTGTAGTCTAGGAAAAAAAATAACATAACATATCCCCATAATGAAATGAAATATAGTGGGTTTTTTTCTAACCATGAGTCAAGTCCAAAAACTACACAAGAAATGTTTGTTAATTGTGACTATGTAAGGAAAGACCCCATCAGCTGGGCAGTGGTGGTAAACACCTTTAATCCCAGCACTCAGGAGGCAGAGGCAGATGGATTTCTGTGAGTTTGAGGCCAGCCTTGTCTACAAAGCAAATTCTAGGACAGCCAGAACAGACAGAGATACCCTGTCTTGAGAAAGCAAGGTGAGGCAAGGGGGAAAGGGAGGGAGGGAGGGAAGGAGAGACAGAGAGACAGAGAATAAAACCCCTCTGGCAAAAGTCACAATGAGCAACTGGAAAGTTCAATGGTAAGATACATTTTTTTTTTAATTTTGCAATTTGTAATTAGCGAGCAAAAAATTTACCTCCAATGTATAAAATATAGCCTCTTTAAATTTAAAAGAAAAAGGCCAACAGATTACAGAATTACATGAGAAAAACAATGAAAAACTTCAAATCTAGTTTTCTTTGACAATTTGCAAAAAGGAAATCTGAAAGCTTGGTAACACCAAGTAGAAAAATAACCATTTTTACGTATTCCCGGTGGAAACATAAATCATGTCAACCAAGGCTGGAGAGCTGGGTCAGTGGTTAAGATGCTCACTGTGCAAGCACAAGGACCAGAATTCAGATCTCCATAACCCAAGTAAATGGCAGGTTCGCAGGATGACCCACCTTTAATTCCAGATTCTAGAAGTTGAAACAGGTGGGTCCCCAGAACAAGATGGCTAGCCAGACGGGCCTGTCTGAGGTCTCTGGTTTGGTTTAAAGACCTTGCTTCAGTGAACAAGATGAAAGAACACTAGAGGATGATTCCTCACATCAGCCTCCAGTCTCCACATGCATGCACACTTGCACACTCACATACATGCACACATCTTTGTGCACACACAAAGATTGAAAAAGAGATTAAATTATAATATAACCTTCATGTAGGAAAGTTTGGTGTGACTCTTCCTTCAGGTAGAAGCCCTGCCTCTGTGGATATACATGTGAAATACCTGTTATTAACTACTAAGATGATTACCAGGAACAACCCAAATATCCATCCTTGGAGACTAGTTAGATCTTTTATGTAATGGAATATTAATTGGTTGTGGCAAAGGGAGAGAAAATGGAAGTATCTATGTAGTGACAAAGAATTATCTATAAGATGCAATAAACATGTTTCCAATTAAATCAAAAGTAACACTTTTATCTAACCTTGACCTATGTAATTACATTTACTTTATTTCTGGTTGTACATTTCTTTAAAGAATTTCTTAAACTACAAGTTGCAATAGCAATTTTAAATTAAGTTTGGTTTAAATTCATTATTTAAAGACAAAGTTGCAAAAATTATAAACATGAACTTAACTCTCCTTAGTCAATTTAGGTTTTCTTCTGACATCTCTGTTATATTTTAGCTGCAAATATAATTATTCTGTTATGCTTAGAAATGTGTGAGAAATCTATGAGTTATTGGTTAAGAAGGCCCTAGAGGCTCTCGAAACAACCTTGGCTATTATTGCTCTTGGTTGCCTACCCAAATTAGATGATCAAATCCTATTGCTAAAGATTCTACGTACTTTTGTTGCAGGACATAAATCAAGCTGGAACTGACCTGAAAATTGCCAGATACGTGTCATAGTGTAGAAAGATGCTACATATTCCACTGGAGAAGAAAATGCATCAGTGGTATTACCCAATGGTGAACTGTGCATGCTAAAATGCCATCCTGTCAGGTAAGATGTGCCCACAGATACAATGGTGGCACAACAGTTATGGGTACAACCAACCATATTCGCGTTGAATCTGAGGTCTACTCCATAGAAGGGGACTCAAGTCTGGTACTATAAACCTGGTCAAAGACCCATGGTTAGAAACATCATAGGTTTCTATGATGGGGGAACCTACTACTATCATTTTGTTAAATGGGAATGTCTTCAAATTGCTTTTTAAATACATATGCTTATATTGTGAATTAGTGGTACTCAAATTTATCCAGAGAAGCATCTCCCTGCAGTGGGTAGCAATTAATGTAGAGACTCATAGCTGACCAGTGATGACATTAAGTTGCTATTGAGTACTCAGCCCTAAATGGGACATCTATATTAATACACATCCCCACCCAAGGCTCAGGGACCGTTTTAGAAGAGGGGCAAAAAGGATGTAAGAAAAGAGGAAGGGGAGAAATGCTACGAAGTGCCATCTTCAGGACATGACATGGTCACTGCACTCATGAACTCACTGCAGCTATGGTTACCTGGACAAGACCAAGCCAACAAGATCAGCCAACATTCTAAAAGACAGTGCTAATTAGATTTAGTGGATTAAAAAAAAAAAAGGAAAAAGAAAGAACATGAAGGGGAACTGGGGGTGACGGAGAGAGTTGGAGTTAGATCTGATAGAGATATATACTGTTTACAGGTATTCAATTATTAAAGATTGCCGGGCGCGGTGGCGCGCGCCTTTAATCCCAGCACTCGGGAGGCAGAGGCGGGCCAATCGATGTGAGCTCAAGGCCAGCCTGGTCTACAAAGTGAGTCTAGGACAGCCAAGGCTACACAGAAAAACTCTTATCTTGAAAAACAAATTAAACAAACAAACAAACAAAAAAACCCAATCATCAAAGATTTTAAAATGTATAGAAATAAATTTAAAAATTAAAAAAGAAATAAATAAAATGAGAACATTCCTTAATCAAGTATCCAACCTTATGACTGGAAGTTTTTAATCAATTTGACGCTCTTCTTAGCATATGTCTGTTTCAGTTTTTATCTTCAAGTTTGCATTCTTTCTGAAGTGAATGAAGTTGGATGAACAAGCCAACTGACCATCTGCATTTCTTACCTATTTTCTTCCTTCAGAAGTAGAATATAAAAATACTACTTCTATCTTAAAGATAAAAATCCTTTGCTTGGCTGGGCACATGCCTTTGATCCCAGTACTGGAGGCAGAGGCAAGCCGACTTCTATGAGTTGAAGGCCAGCCTGGTCTACATAGAGAGTTCCAGGCCAGCCAGGATTATATGGTCGTCATCATCATCATCATCATCTCAGTAAATCTAAGACTGATGATGAACAGCTGCAATACCAGCACTAAGGAGGAAGCTGAAGGAAGCAGATTAGAAGTTCAAGTTCATCTTGAACCACAAACAAGTTTGAGACCAGCCTGAGCTAGTCTGCAATACCTGAGACACTGTCTCAAAAAGACATATTTTTAGCTGGGCATGGTGAGGAAGTGCCTTTAATCCTAGCACTCAGGAGGCAGAAGCAGGATGTTCTCTGAGTTTAAGGACAGCCTGGTCTACAGAGTGAGTTCCAGGACATCCAGGGCTACATAGAGAAACCATGTCCTGACGGAACAAACAAACAAATCTCTTTAAAAGCATACGTCATCATATATGTCCAATCCAGGCTATAGGTGTCTTTCAAACCACTTCAGATGGGTATTATTCAATCACCTTCATGTTTGTCTTCTTGCTCTATGTCAAAGATATGAGCCTTTTCTCTTACTCACTACAGCATCCTTATGCCCCAAGAAAGTGTAAGACAGTGCCTTGCACACACATTCCCAACACCCATTTGTTAAACAAATGGACTTCTGTTTCTTCCCAATGTCTTTGCATCAGCTAGACTCACACACTCCCAGGTCAGAAACTGTCTCCAAGGAGTTGGTTAGGCACAGCTAACTGTGTGGAATCATATTATGAACCAAGGTCAGCAATCATTAATAAAGCAAGCACATGTCATTGGCTGACACAGTGACAAATCCAAGTATTAATTATTATTTGAGGAAAAACAACTCAAGTGGCACAATTAAAAATAATTTTTAAAAATTCTCAAAAATGTGCTCTGCACCTGTAATTCTGACAACCACTGCTCATGCTTAAAAACTCGTCTTGGCACATCTTACTGTATTTACAAGTTTATTTATAAAGGGTTATCCATCTTGACAATGGCCTACTGTCTATTTCTCTTTCCTTCTTAGTCTCTATATACTTTTATTAATGTGCTAAAGGAAACTTTACACCTATCTTGAAACTCTTTGAATCATTTAAAATAGATGAAAAATTAAATATTTTATAGTTTAAATTACAAACCAAGGTCTTTCTCCCCAAGATATCTGTCTTGACTCGCCACAATTCCAAATAAAACAACCTCGTTTAAAAGTGTTTGGAGTAAAATTTTATTCGCTTGACAAAAAAGTTGAGTCAGGACACAGAAGTCTGCTGGGTTTGGCCCAGTTTCCCCTCTTTTATTTTTTAGATGCACTTAATTTTATGATTCAACTAAATAACCTTTTAATACATGATAAAGACAATAAAGTATTTTTTTCTAGACTTCCAAAAAGAAAAAGAAAAAAAAAAGTCAATTAAGCTGACAAGCTGGCTACGACTCCAAACATCTGGTATCCCAGCACATGGGAGGTAGAGGCAGGAAAATGAGGAGTTCAAATACACGCTGGGCTACATAGTGAGTTTGAGGCCAACTAAAGCTACACGAGATCTTGTCGTAAAACACTAATGAATGTCGACAAGAGAACAGTGCATGTTCCTCGCCTCCCAGGTGAGTTCCATGGACAGTACATACAGCTCAGCATCTTCAAAAAGACCAGTAAAACCAAGTGAGGGCTGAGTACCACAAACCAAGTTACATATCAAGTACCCAACCTTAGCAATGAAGCTCTGTACTCACACAAAGCCTGCCTTCCATCCAAAACCACTGAATTTTCCTGCTTCCTTAACCTGACGAGATAACAGGTTTTTTTCCCCTCTAATGTAATCACCATTTCATGGTTCGCACAAGACGTACCTTTAGTACATCCAGATTTTCATAACCCGTCAAACAGTTTTTCAGTACGTACTATGGCAGGATATTCTAGATCTGCCAAGAAAAGTAAATTCACAGAGCCGCCTGCAATTCAATAGCTCTCGCAAATTAGCATAAATAGCCCTGTTTTAGAAGGAACGGCTTTTGCAAGTCATACAGCAAAAAAATAATGTGGCCTGGCATTTGTATCATTAAAAACTCTCCCTGTGCCCAGCTTCGCCATGAGTATTAAACACAGCCCGGTCATTGAGCACACTAATCTGCTTGGGGGGAAACTCTTTAATGAAAACATTTGGTTACAATCACAGGACTAACTAGGAAGACTAGCTAACAAGTACCTATTTTTACGGATTTTTTTTTCATCTTAAAAGAAAAAAAATGCATATCAAATAAAACCTCTCAACACTTGTCAGCTCTCCTGTGAACATACCATATAAATGGACGGGCACCGGCTGCCAGGGAAAAACGAAAGGCCAAATTACACTCATGTATCCATGCTGTCAAGTTCAGAGAGAAATCTGTCCTAGACCAAAGCCATCCACACGGCGCACAATGAGCCTGTTAACAAGAACTAAGAATGGATAAGATTCTTCAGATTTCTCTGCATAGATCTTACTTTGTTAGTCACCACCATAATTTAAAATGCCTCTGGCTAGTTGCTCAAGGCACAAAACAAAGGTATTCTCGGATAGCAAGCGTGCTTAAATTCTATCCATACCAACAAAAAAGTCCAAAAAACAGTAGAAAAGAAAAAAGCAGCTGTGGGCTTACCTAGGTGCAATCATGTCCATGGGGCTGTGGACTGCCAGCGCGGTTTGCAAGAGGTGTGAGCATCACCTGGAACAGATGAAAAGGCGCAGGGGGATGCATCAGAGCTGGTTTTGAACACTGACAACTTGAACATGAAACGGTTTCTAACCACTGGAGGTGGGGGTTCTCCCTGAAGCGCGGTAGCTCCGAGCACACTTCTCCAGGTCTCAGCCCTGCCACTCCAACAGGTGGAGGAAGCGTGAAGGGTACTGATGAACAGCTCGTGTCAAGAGAGGACAGAGGAATCTGGGAGCTAGAGCACGAAAAAAGCACGTGTGGGCAAGGCAAAAGGGGTGAAAGAAGGAAGGCTCGAGAAGAAAGGAGAGGCTAGGGTCGGGGTGCGAGGCAGAGACTGGTGGATCTCTGTGAGTTCCAGGCCAGCCTATACAGGGAGCATCAGGCCAGTCAAGGTTCCACAGTGAGGCCTTGTCTCAAAGAGGAAGGAAGGAAGGCAGAAAGGAAGGAAGGAAGGCAGAAGAAGGGGAGGGGGTTGGGAGAGAGGAGAAATGTCTTGCCACTGCCAGCTACCACCTGGCTGCTATTTCTCAGCGGGAAGCTGCACTTTCATTTCAACAGTGTTGCTTCTCAGTTTAAAATGTCAGACTCATCTTTGTCCCAGACATACGCATTCTTTCAGGCCCCTAGCAGCTTCGCACCCTTGCTCCCTATGGTAGTCAACAGGTGATGGGCTTTCCATGCCAGAAACCCGGGAGTATCTGGATGAGTCCCCTTTCAGGCTGATGGAATCTGCCTTTTGAGCAACTTTTGAGATGTTTCCAAATGCTTGTCCTTGGGAGCAGTGCCAGGAATGGAACTCAGGCCTTGAGTATGCTGGGCAAACGCTTTACCGCTGACTTATGTTCCCAGCCACCTAATTCGGGCCATTCCAGATTTGAGAATGTCTTAAAAATTCCCTCTCTCCTTCCATGTGTAGCCTTTCTGGTCCATTTTTTAATACCACCACCACCACCACCGAGAATAACATGCCAAGGTTAGCATGTAACTTTTAGAGCCGTGTTCTTCCTATGTATTTTGTTTTCCTTTGTATTTTGTTTGCTGAGGGTGCATGGTGGAAGAGTGGAGCAGTGGGCATGGAACCCCCGTCCTCCTCCTGCTAGCCAAATGCTGTAGCGTAGAGCATCAGCTCTAGCCATTCTTAACCTGCAGCCAGTGAACACATTAGCTTCCTCTGTTTATACAGAGCCTCTTTGGTGCTTAGATTCTAAGTTGCTCTGCTTTGGAGATGCTGTGTGGTGGAGAGCAGAGTGCTGGATCTAAACTTGGGAGTGCCATATTTATATTCTTCTCCCTGCCAAGAACACCTTCCTCTCTATTTCCCCACTTAGAGCTACCTCTTCATATTTTTTCCTTGTTTTGTTGTACCTCAATTTAACTCTCTTCTTTCCAGAAGTTCCTTGCCTCCAATGCTAGGGAGTGGTGTGATGCCCTGTGCATGCGAGTGTCACAGTGCTTAGGCTAAAAGTGGCTCTTCCTTCCAAAGACTGCAAGCTCTTTTGTAAACACGGGCTAAATATAAAGTATCAAGGATACAATCTAGCTGAGGCATTTCATGCAACTTGTGGATAAACAAGTAAAGGGTTCTAATAACTCAATTTATTAAAAATTATAAGAATCATTTGGCTGGACATGGTGGCATACCTTTAGTCCCAGTACTTAGAAGCAGAGGAAGGTAGATCTCTGTAAGCCTGATCTACATAGTGAATGTAAGGCCAGTCAGGACTACAGAGAGATACTGTTCAAAAAGAATTTGAGGAAAAAGAATCACAGATATAGCTCGGTTGGTAGATTGCTTGCCCAGAATGCATGAAGACCTGGATTTGATCCTGGGCACCACATACAGCTGCAGTGGTCTGTATCTGTAACCTCAGCACCACATACAGCTGTAGTGGTCCACATCTGTAACCTCAGCACTTGGGAGGTAGAGATGGCTCAATGGGAAGTTCAAGATCAGCCTTGGTTACATAGCAAGTCTGTGCCAGTCTGGAAAACATGAAATCCTGTCTCAAAAACAATTAACAACAACAAAAAAAAACTGCATAGCTATATACATGTATAAAATATAATTATAAAATCCATTATTCTGTATAATTAATAAATGCCAGTAAAAATCCACTGTTAAAAAGGATCATCTGAGTCATTTGCAAAATAATGAAATCCTATCCCAGAGTGACACAAGAAACTCATATAAAGGCAGGTGAATCCAAAGAAAAGGACTTATTGTGTAACCCTCTCACACTCCCCAATAGGGCATCCCCATATACCCCACAGGGCTTTCTCACACACCCCACAGGGCCTTGGACATAATAAGTGAGCATTTTACCATTCCATTCAGGAACGACTCAGAATATATATTCTGGAAGAATATATGAGGAACAGTAATGCTGTTCACCCCAGAAGGTAAGCTGAGGTATCAAGAAGATGAAATTGGAGTAATAATTTTTAATGAAACAATATTTTAGACCTTATAGAACCTTCATCATGATGAGTGTATGTAGTTTCAAAAAAAAACTTTAAAAATTAAACAAAAAAATTATTTCAGCCTGATTTTCTAAGCTGGAAATGATGCTCAGAAAACCATATCTTCAACAACCCCTCTCCTAACACTAAATCATATAGAATTGGAAAACTGTGTTAAAGTTAGACTTGACCTTAGAGATCTAATCTAGCAGTTGTCAAACCTGGGCATTATCCTTAACTTAATGAGAATATTCTAGAAGGGGCCAGGTTCTGATTTCCAGCTTGCTTGGAGCCCACCAATCAATGGCCTAACCAATGCATGAACTTCTCCTCAGCCATGTTTGCACGGAAACATCTCTATCTTGGAGGTAATGGGCCTCCAATGATTGTACCTGCTGTTATCTAAATCCTGTGTGGTTCTCTCTCACTTTAAATAAGGCTGGCCCACCTAAGCAGTAATGTGTATGTGGGTGTGTATATGTGTGTCTGGTGGGTGTGGGTGTGTGGGGTGTTGAAGGGGTGTGAGAGGGTGCTCAGTCAGTACTTCCCTTGCTCTGTATGCATGAGGACCCGCATTTGGACCCTCAGCACCCACATAACAAGCTGGGTATGGTGGCACAGGTCTGAAATCCCAGCACTGGGGGCGAGGGATGGGCAGAGACAGGTGAATTCCTGGAGCCCAGTTGTCAGTCAAGCTAATCTATGAGTTCCATGTTCCCTGAGTGCAATGATGGCATGTAACCTCCACCTCTGGGCTATAAGAGATACTGAGGCTTCAGTCTTGTTCTCTCCTGCCTTGTCCACTCTGGAGAGGTTGGGTGCTATCCTGTGAGAACCCTGGAAGAGATCAAACCTTCTGTAACAGCCAGCACATAGCTGATACCTAAGTGAATAAGCCACCTCACCTCAAAAGGCCATCCTTCAGCCCCAGTTCAGCATCCTTTTATTTATCTTTTAACTTATGTGCATTGGTGCTCTGCCTGCATGTACGTCTGCGTGAGGTTCCAGGGAGCCACAGAGAGCTGTGAGCTGCCATATAGGTGCTGGGAACTGAACCCAAGGCCTCTGGAAGAGCAGTCAGTGCTCTCAAGTGCAGAGCCATCTCTCCAGCTCCTTATTGATTTATTTTTAGGCAGCATCTCTTATACCCAACCCAGGCCTCAAACTGACTGCACTTAGGATAACCTTCAACTCCTGATCCTCTTTCTCCTAAGTGCTGGGACTGTAGGCAGTGCTGAGGACCCAACACAGGCTTTCATGTATCCCAGGCAAACACTCTACCAACTGAACAGTATCCAAAGCTGCTCAGTCCAGTCCTCTGTGGACAGCAGCCCTATAGAGACCTCGACAGAGAAAAGCACTTGCTAAGTCACTACAATTCCTGTCCTAGTGAGATACCCCATAATGTAGTAAATGCCCTTTTTTGCTCAATTCAGTCTTTTAAACTGCTAAGATTTTCTGAGGGAGAGATGAGATGGAACCTCTTTCCACAGTTAGAATTTTTTAAAAGGTATTATGTAATCTTATTTACCTGTAATTATACTTCTTACCAGTAGCCTCACTTCCATCTCAAGGATAAGTTGTATAGTTATGTCCTCTAATCTGTTTAACTTGTTTACCCCAGGTAAACATCAGCTCTGAGTATATGTGAGGCTTGTCTGCCTTGCTTTCTTTAGTTTTGTGAGGCTGGGAAGAGCACCTGAGAGAAACTGATCATCTTTCAAGGAGTGATGTATATTAGTCGTCTACCATAGAAACAGACATCGCACCCGCCTCCCATGCCCATCAGAGCATCTGACAACTCCCTAAACACAGGAGACAAACAGATTAGGAAGCAGGCCACCTGGAGGTGTGGGGTTCATTCCTCACAGGCTACTAAATTCTTCATCCTGACCTGAAAACATTGTCCTTTGTTTTGACAGGAGAAGAACACCTGAATCCCATCATATACAACATCACCAGTACCATAAAAAGTACTCCCCATATACAATTTCCCCCAAATCATTGGAAAGATGCCAGGCACTAGGCTGACCTTGAAGTCACCTCAAAAGCCTGAACGGCAGGGATCTCATTCAATAGTATTAAGAAGCAATTGGCCAAATCTAAAAACAAACACATGTGCTTCTCTCATGCTTGATCATCCCCATTTTGCCTGTATCTGGTACCACTTAGTTTTGGTTTGAATGGGCAACTGTTTATCTCAAAAACCAGAATCTAAGACCCCCTGGTGGTGTTCTGCCTGCAGATAAAAGCCAGCGTCCACTTGTAAAACATCAAACAGGATTAGGAAAATGTGGGATGTATGTTGCTTAGTGTTGCCTAGCAATATGGCTAGGGCACAGGAATCACAGAGAGAGAGGATAAAATTTACACCCACGAGGAAATCGTGTACACACACACACACACACACACACACACACACACACTGATTTCTCTGAAACAATAGTCTAAACTGTGAGGACAGAGTTACTGTGACAAGGGAAACAAGTTTCAAAGCCCTACAGAATAAACATTCCAGGTGACCGTCTATATTTCAAGGTCTAAGTGAGCCTATGACTCAAAGGAAAAGGTTTTCATGCCTATGAGTCAACAACACCATCCCACACTGACATCCTCATCAACATAAGCAAAGTTATTTGCTAAAAGAATGAATATAACAATATTTAAAATTCTAGGAAGAAATAATGTACAAAGCAACTTGAACCTATTAATCCCTATTTTAAATATTTGTCTTCCTGCCTTCCTTCCCTTTCTTCCTGTGCAGATGATTGGACTCAGGGCCCCACATACCCTACCACTGAGCTGTACCCCAGCCATCAATTTTCACAAGGTCTTAGTGTAACAATATGCAACAAGATCATCCAAGTCAGACCCTTGAGGGCTGGGGAGATAGCTCATGTTGCATAAGCCCACCACATCATAGTCATGAGCCTCTGAATTCAACCCTAACATCCACATAAAAAGCTGTTCACGGTGACAGATGCTTGTAATCCCAGCAATAAGGAATCTCAGGTCTCTGGGACCACCCAACCTAGCCTACTTTGGTGAACCCCAAGTCCCAGTGAGAGACTCGGTCTCATAGAAACAAGATATCTAATGACATCTGAGGAAGGAGATACCCGAGGTTGACCTCTGACTACTATTTACACAAACACACACGTCTGCACACCCACACCCGACACCCTACATCCCCCATGCAAGGGTAAGAAAAATATAGTTCATGTTCTAAGATCCAAATGGTAGCCAAGAAAAAAAATATTTCAGAGGTATTTTAGTTTTTCACAATGTAATTTCACTTAGATGAATTGTGTGAAGGGGGTCTCCCTTTCCACAGCACATACCACCTATAAACTGCTTTGGTCAGAAGTAAATGAGAAGTATTCTTTATTGCAGCTTAAAACATTTCACTTGCAGCCGGGCGGTAGTGGCACACGCCTTTAATCCCAGCACTCGGGAGGCAGACACAGGAGGATCGCTGTGAGTTCGAGGCTGGCCTGGTCTACAAAGTTAGTCCAGGACAGCCAAGGCTACACAGAGAAACCCTGTCTCGAAAAACAAAACAAAATTTCACTTGTCAGAAGTGGTGGGGCACACCTTTAATCCGCACGCCTTCAATCCCAGCGCTGGGGAGGTAAAGGCTCTTTCTGAGTTTGGTCTATGCAGCCAATTCCAATCCAGCTAGGACTACAAGTGATATCTTGTCTAAACAAACAAACAAACAAAAAATCACAAATCAAATAAAAACATTTAAAATATTTTACTTCTTGACACAAGGAAAAAAATGCTTTTTTTGATATTTAAGAATCCCTGAAGCCAACACCTTTAATCCCAGCACATGGGAGGCCGAGGCAGGCAGATCTCTGAGTTCAAGGCCAGCCTGCTCTACAGAGTGAGTCCAGGACGGCAGAGGCTACACAGAGAAACCCTGTCTTGAACCATACCCTGCTAAAAAAGGAGTCCTTGAAATAATATTAGTTTAGAAAAAAAAGAAAAGATCTATCTATATTAAAAATGAAAAAAATCTTCCTAAAAAAATAAGCTGAAGAGGTAAGCCATATGAGGAAGATTCCACTAAAGACTTGGACAAATGGAAGGAAGGGTTTATGGGATTTTAGACAAAAAGAATCAACCGTGAAAGTGTCAGTCCTTCCCAAATTAATCTATAAGTACAAAGCTCCCAATTTAATAATTAATAATTTAAAAAATGATACTTTATGTCAAACAAAAATGGCATGTGTTCACTAGAACATTACTATGGAAAAATAAGCAAGATTATCCAAAGAAATCAAAAGAAAGGAATGGACCCCCAGCCAAAGGAGCACCAAATAGAATATATTTCTTCTGAATATATACTTAATTTTTTGCAGAATTATATTATCTCTGTGTGGGTATGCACACATGTGTGCAAGTGTCAGATCTCCTAGAGCTAAAGTTATAGGTAGCTGTGGACCTCCGAATAAACAGCAAGTGCTCTTAAGTGCTGAGCCATCTCTGCAGCCCTCTAAATGTATAATGTATAATTTTCTACTGTGACTTTTCCAGGCGAGACCTGGTACCAGGGAGGTAGCATTCCAAGATGGCCTCCATGTTCACTCAAGTCTTTTTAGAACACAGCCAAATTCAGTTGCTCATGGAGGATGTAGGGGTGCTTTAGGTGAGTTCACAGGGCAGATGAGACCCTACAGTCTGGACTGTCTGTTTGTCCACACAGCGCATCTGCCAACCCCTACCTTAAGCCATGTTGCGCCAGGTCTCCTGGGGTTCAGAGTGCTCTCCTCATTATGGACAGGACTGGTGAATACAATCGGGCTATTGTTCCCTCAAGTGGGTTACACCATAGAAAATCTTCAAAGAGAATCATTTTCCTGCCGGCCTTGAAGATGTGAAGGTGTCTTATTAGGCCAGTGGAAGACACAGAATCTAAGAACTCTCGAGAGCTGCAAATTGTCCCAAGGTGACAACTAGCCAGAAAAAGACAGAGACTTCTGTCGCTATCCAGGGGATCCTGAATGAAGCAAGCAATCTTGTGAGCCTGGAAAGACATCCTGAGGTTCATAAGCAAATAAAGGCTGTGGTGCCTCAATTGTATGTAGCCTTGTGAGATCCCCAGTGGAGGACCCCGTGACTTACCTGGAGTGCTGACCCACAGGATCTGTGATGTCGTGTGTGTGTGTGTGTGTGTGTGTGTGTGTGTGTGTGTGTGTGTGTGTGTGTTAATTTGCTGAGCAGAAACGGGAAAGAAATGCAGACCTTGTGATAGGTTGTCAGGCTGAAGGCACTCAGGCACAGTCACCTCAAATGTCCCCATTTAGGAAGTAAATTGCTTGTTAGGAAGCCAGGGGGGAAGTTTTTCTTGCTCCTAAAAGGAAATATAAGAGACTCTTGTGGCTCTTGGCCCCTGTTTGTAAAAGGTATGACATGTGGAGGGCTATGGGCACCTCATCCTGGAAAGCTCAAAACAAAAGCCACAGAGTACACAGAGTAGAGCAGAGGGAGGGAATTCACATCCTGAACGAAGCTATGGTGCTGCAGTATTGACCAGGGCCTGGAACTTCATGTTACTTGTAAACAAGAAAAAAAAAATCTGCTTGTTCAAACTGGAGGTCAGGAAACTTTAAATCTAGCTCATCATGTGCTTTGTGAATAAAGTTTTATTAGAACTCTTGTCCATGTACTGTCTATGGCTATTTTCATGTTACAAAACAGGGTAAAATAGTAAAAATGAGATGTGCTATGACATCCAAACCTACCATCTTTCTAAGTTCTTTCTCCATAGGATATGGGCAATAACCTGTATTTATGCATACTGAACCTTAAATTTGAAACACCTGTGCATGAATACTTTCATGTCATTAAAAGGCAACACTCTATCAGATATTTTTTAAATGTGTTTCATTTGATTCATCTTTTATTAATTTATTATTATTTAATTAATTTATTCAGATTACAACTCAGTTGTTATCCCATCACTTGTATCCTCCCCTTCCTCCCTCCCTCCTGCTTTCACCCTATCCCCTCCCCTAGGTCTATGATCGAAGGGGACTTCCTCCCCCACTATATGGTCATAGGCTATCAAGTCAAGTCTCATCTTGGCAGCCTGCTTATTCTTTCTCTGAGTGTCACCAGGCCTCCCCACCAAGAGGAGGTGGTCAAATATGGGGCACCAGAGTTCATGTCAGAGTCAGTCCCCGCTCTCCACATAACTGTGGAGAATGTCCTGTCCATTGGGTGGATCAGAGTAGGGGTTCGATGTTTACTACTTGCATTGTCCTTGGTTAGTGCAATAGTTTGAACAGATCCCCCTGGACCCCGATCCACCCGTCTCGATGTTCTTCTTGCAGATTATATGTATGGCTGTCTTGCCTGCACATGTGTTTACATACCACATACATGCCTGGCCAGAAGAAGGCATCAGATCTGCTGGGTCTAAAGTCCCAGATGGTTATAAGTTGCCATGTGGGTGCTGAGAATCAAACCCTGATATTCTGGAAGAGCAGCCGGTGCCCTTAACCACTAAGCCATCTCTCTAGTCCTACATTATATTGACTTCACACAGATTCTTCTATGCTTAATGTAGTCTTATTGCTTCATTGCCTTGGCTTTCCTAGACTCACTTTGTAGACCAGGCTGGCCTTGAACTCTCAGAGTTCACAGAGATCTGCCTGCCTCTGCCTTCCTGAGTGCTGGCATTAAAGGCATGTGCCCCACGACCACCCTGCTCACAGCTTCTAAAGGACTTATCAGCAAGTCTTTAAAAGTTTAAAGGCCTTTTAAAGACTCCTTTTACCAACAGCTGAAAAACAGACATTAGATTTTGCTCTTTCAGTCTGATGAACAGTGCATAAGTGCTAACTCATGCCTAGATGCTGTCATTCCATTTGGGGCATTAAAAAAAAAAAAAGTACCACATACCGGAAGACCTTGAAACAGACATTTCTTCCCTCAGAGTGTGGGAGGCTTGGAAGTTGGAGAACAATGTGCTGGCAGATTCTGAGCCTGGGAAAGTTCACTTCCCTGGTTCAGAGACAATGGCCACTTTGCTGTGTCCTTGCAGGACAGAAGTGATGAACCAACTCTGCCAGCTTCTATTACAAGGACACTGGTTCTATTCATAGGGCTGCCACCTTCTCACCCTAGTCAGCTGTCAAAACTCCCAACTCCTGTCATCATCGTCATCACCTTAAAGGTTGGGCTTTCAGTGTAGGAATTTTCAAGTGATGGGGCATAGACAGTTAGTCCATAGGAATGATGTGTGTGTGTGTGTATGGGTGTGGTGTGTGTGTGTGTGTGTATGGGTGTGGTGTGTGTTTGTGTGTATGGGTTTGGTGGGTATATGTGTGTGTGTGTGTGTGTGTGTGTGTATGGGTGTGGTGGGAGTGTGTGTGTGTGTGTGTGTGTGAGTGTGTGTGTGTGAGTGTGTGTGTGTGTGTGTGTGTGTGTGTGTGTGTGTGTGTGAATCAGAAGACAACTTGCCATCTTTACCTTCCAGCACGTAGTTTCTGGAGACTGAGCCCAGGGCATCATGCTCTGCTGCAAGCAACTTGACCCATTGAGCCGTCTAGACAGCCTCTACCTCGTTTTGGTTTTTGAGATGGGGGTCACTCATTGGCCTGAAGCTCACTCACCTATTTGGTTGCCCTGGCTAGCGAGTGAGCCCAGGGACCCACCTATCTCTCCCTCCCTAGCCCTAGGATTATAAGCACAGGATACCGCACTTGGCTTTTTACATGGCTTCTAGGGCATCTGTAACTCCAGTTCTAGGGGATCTGACACCGTCTTCTGGCTTCTATCTACACAAGGCATGCGCATGGTACACAGGCAGGCAGGCAGGCAAAACAGCCACACACACAAAAATAAAAATCAGGAAGAGATACATGAGGACAGACAGGCCGTCAAGTGCTTCTCACCTTTTAGACTGTGTTATGTTTAAGAATCTCAGTGTGTGTTCTACTTACAGTGTGACTGTGTATCAAACTTTTCTTCTCTCCCCCCCCCCCACCGCCTTTTTGATTGTTTATTTGAAACAGGGTCTCATGTAGCTCAGGCTGGCCTCAAACTTGTTACATATGTAGCTGAGGAAAGCCTTGAAGTTCTGGTCATCCTGCCTCCACTTCCTGAGTGTCCCACCATACCTGGCTTTATGCAGTGCTGAGGATCCCACCCAGGCCTTCAAACATGCCAGGCAAGTGCTCTACCCACTGAGCCACGCTTCCAGCCCTGCTTTGCGCTTTCATTGGAGATTTTAGTGCTTCCCTCAGCTGTATGAGCCAATGGTAAAGTCCACGCAGAGACCTGGCCATGGAGCAAACCTTCTGGTGCGTAGACCCTGTCACAGAGGAAGGCGCAGAACAGGACAAGACAGAATTCTTCAGTCTTTACTCTCAAGCCCTGAGTTACGAACAGAACTGGGCCGATTATCTGAATGGACCTGGAGGAATGGACCTGTGATCTCATGGTCCAGGACAGTGCTGTTTCCCATCAATAATAGCAATAATAACAATAACAACAACTATCCTAACTTTAATTTAGAAAGTACTGAGTGTGCTGGTACACTAACAACAGCTAACCTATAATCCCAGCACTCAGGAGACTGAGAAAGGAGGACTGAGTTCAGAGAGGAAGGAGAGGAGCAGGGAGGGAAGAGGGAGGTGGTGTTATCCACTAGTAGATTCTGAGTACTTTGAGCAGGCTTCAGATTTTGTGTCATTTATCTATAATCACTCAAGGGTTGGCCAGATGACTCAGCAGGTAAGGGCACTTCCTATACCAGCCTAGCAGCCCAAGTTTAATCTCCAGGACTACCCAAACAGTAGAAGTTCCAAACGCTGTCCTCAGACCTCCCCCAGGGCACCATGGCATGTGTGTACATCCGCACATACAATAATATTAAATACACTGTAAAAGTAATCATTTGCTTTGTAAAGCTCTTTGTTCTGATTTTAACTCTGATGGTCTCATTTTCCCCATTTAAAAAAAAAAAAAAACTATTAAGAGAAATGAGAATTTTCTTCCTTCAGTGTCCAAAACATGCTGAGAAGTTTCCATGGGCAAACATTAGGCAACTGATTCTGCCCTCATTTTATAGCTGAGGAAACTGAGACAATGGTTGAAGGTCAACCGCTGACTGAGGCAGGGACAAACTCAGAATCGGGATGACCGTCGCACTCCTGGCACCCTCCCCAGGCTGTTTGCACTGCTGTCTAGGAGCACTGTCAAGAAATTCCGAGCTGACGGTGACTGACGGTGACTGCACAGGTTAACATTGATCACAGAGCTATAGCTGAGAGCTACTGATTAGATGTTCAGCCTACAAAAGACGAGGCTCATTTTTTTTCAGCGATCAAAATAAAACACGTCCATGTCTCTTCCTGAGACTACGGTCACATCAAACACCAAGGGAAGTTGAGAACCAATCTCCTTCCCGCCACTAAGAGCTGGAACTGCCTAGCACAGTCTCCTCCTTGGACAGGCTACTTCCAGCTGCCACAGGGACTCATGAAAGGGACCTTACTGTTTCCACAGCAGGACTCTACATTCTTGGTCTCTGATCTCTCTCCACCCTGCCTTCTTAATCCTTCAAAATCGCTTATCTTCAAGGTTTATCTTAAGAACACCTCCCAAGGAAGCCACTCCCTAGTGCCCCACCACCCCCTGGCTCTTTCTTTGAAGCCTTTATCTAGCACCATCTTCCTCCACCTCTTGCTCACTGGTCTCATGGCCGTTCCAGCCCAGTGGGACAGGGATGCTTTTAACTCACCTTTGCAACATCTGACAAGGCAAACACGGTGCCCTCTCCGAAGGGACACTGTGCACTTCCAAGGTAAGTTTGTTTTTGCTGCAAAGAAGCAGCCTATATTTCAGACTCCATTGTCCTCAATGGAGCCCTGCGGATTCCTCAAAATCGTTTAAATATATAGGAACCATTCTTAGCTCCCAGATCAGGGGGAGAATTGATCCCTGGTATTACAAAAAGGGAATTGCAGCATGTAGCACAGATAGATTTTTTTGTTTTGGTTTTTGTTTTAATTTTATTAATTTATTCACATTACATCTCAATGGTTATCCCCTCCCTTGTATCCTCCCATTCTTCCCTCCCTCCCATTTTCCCCTTACTCCCCTCCCCTATGACTGTGACTGAGGGGGACTTCCTCCCCCTGTATATGCTCATAGGGCATCAGGTCTCTTCTTGGTAACCTGCTATCCTTCTTCTGAGTGTCACCAGGTCTCCCCATTCAGGGGACTTGGGTCAAATATGAGGCACCAGAATACATGTGAAAGTCAGACCCCACTCTCCACTCAACTGTGGAGAATGTCCTGTCCATTGGCTAGATCTGGGTAGGGGTTTGAAGTTTACGGTCTGTATTGTCCTTGGCTGGTGCTATAGTTTGAGCAGGACCCTGGGCCCAAATCTGCCTATCATAATGATTTTTTTAATCTTATAATTTTTAATTGTGTGTGTGGATTTATTCAAGTACAGGTTTCCCAAGAGGCTAGAGGGTGACAGATGCCCCAGGCACTGGAGTTGCAGGTGATTGTGACTGACACAGGTGCTGGGAAGTGAACTTGGTCTGTCCTCCTCGAGAGCAATATGCACTCATAACCACTGAACCATCTCTCCAGCCCCAATCTGGATAGATTTTTCTAGTCTTTACTATTGTTGCTGCTTAGAGAATTTTCTCTAAAGTTACAGAAAATAGTATCTGCATTAATTTTGTTAAGGTATAAAAAATGGGAGCTGGAGAGATGGTTCAGAGGTTAAGAGAACATACTAGTTCTTATAGAAGAATATAAGTTGAGTTCTAGATCACACCCCCCTGTAATTCTAGCTCCAGGGGATCTGAAAGCTCCACGGGCAACACATGTGCATAAACACACACACACATACTTGTGTACACAAACACACAAGTACACACATGTACACACACACATACAGGAATACAATTCAGTAATGGAGTGCTTGTTTCACACGTACAAAGGCTTAGATTCTATCCCCAGCACCGTGCCAAAATAAATAATAAACAAATAAATAAAATAAATCATCCTCATAAAATAAAAGATGAGAAGCACTTGGGAAGCAGAGGCAGTCGGATCTCTGTGAGCTCGAGGCCAGCCTAGTCTACAAAGTGAGCCAGCCAGGCCTACACAGAGAAACCCTGTCTCTAAAACAACAACAACAAAAAAAGATAAGAACAAGGAAAATGTAGAAGAAAGTCATCACTTATGTATCGAAAACTCTAAACTTGCATAACCCATGCATGCATCCTTTTGCGTCATTAAAGGTCCAAATTCCATCAGCTTTATGAAGATTCGTCCTTGCCTAATGAGTTCTCATGGCTCTTTAGGAAGTGGAGGTAATAAACAGCTCTAAGATACTGGAAGGACTATTTTCCAAAGGTGTTTCAAAATGTCTCATGCATCCTGTCAACGACCGCCATAAAGCCGGATCTTGAACAAGTTAATATTTATCATGTCTGAGACTCAAGAAAGAAAGACAAAGGACCCAGTCCTCCCTTCAAAGTCTCTCTGACCTGATTTACTGCACTCACCCACACAGTCCCACCTGCATCACCTTCCCGAGGCCAGGAGTACTGCCGAGTAATAAGCATTAAATGTTTAGTCATTTCCTGCATCACGATATCATGGCCTTCCTCTATTAGCATATCTCACTGAGTTATAGTTCAAACAGCCGGTTTCCATATCAGCAGCAGTTTGGGTTAACATTCTTGCAGCAGAGGTACCGTGGGGAGCCTTTTCAGAAAAACCTCCTGTTAATGCTGAAGCTTGTTTTTGAGAGGAGCTCCAGCTGGGAGCAGTGTGGACTCTCGATGGCTGATAATTTGCCCGAGTGTATGATTTGTGAAACTTGTGCAGATAAAACTGTCTGAAAGATGTCACATCTGAAAAACCTCCAACCCTCGGTGAGCAGGGCTCGTGTGTTGGAGGGCATGCCCCGCTCTCATTAGCATGCTGAAGGCCAGGCTGGCCCGGTGCACGAGGCTAAGACGATGTAATAGATGGTTGTGTGCAGTATGAAAGTCACATCTGTAGGAATATAAAAACTGAGGCCTCAAAGACAGCAATAATTACAGTATGCTATTTCCTTACTCCTGACAGGGAGGCCACAGTATTTCAAAGTGAAAGATCCATCAGGTAGGTGACGGACAAAGATGCAGAAACAGGAAGAAGGAAGGTATAAAAGTACCTTGTTGGAATACTCTCCAAAATCAAGCTTCCCGGCCCCTCACCCCCCCCAACGCAAAACAGTATGGCTGAAGGCCATAGGGGATAGTCTGTTCTGTAAAGCTGATCCACAGTAAAGTGTTCAAATGCTTTGTTATTAAGAGGCTTTTACACTAAAAATAGTCATATTTTTTTAAAATATGCATTACTTGTTATTTACTTGTTCTTTATACCTAGAAAATGCCTCTTGAGCCCAAATGCTTCTGAAATAGAAGTGGAAACATAGTAATGTTTGTACAGAATCAATTACAGGCCCAAACTTTCAATCACCATTTTCTCTGATGAAGCTTTTGTTCATTATCCATCATGTGTTTGCTCAGTGTGGAAGCATGTGAGAGGGAACCAGGGCAAGTTGCCGGAGCATTGGTTTTGAATGTTTAACCTCGCTGAGTCCGGACGCAGCATCCATTCCGCTGAATCTTACAAAATTGCTGCTTCTTCAGTTGAAAGCAACATCAAATTTTGGCAATTGGATAAGTGGTCGCTGGCTATTATTTCACTGTTTCCTCTTTATCATCTCTGTGGTACTGTCTTTGACCCTTGCCACTGGCCATGGGAAAATGAAACAGTTACGGGATAAAAATTTTTATTCTCAGGTAAGAATGTAATAAAAAGCAATAGAAAAACAGTTAAAAGACAGAAGCAGACAGTGATAGGTAACGGACCTGTGAGTGGTATCAGATGATAGGTATGAACAGCTGACAGAATTTGAGTCTTTTTATTCCTTCTAATCTTTTGAGACACTTTCTCTTTCCCAAAATGAAAACCACTACAGGCATTCCTTTAGCCTGCTTCCACCTATTCTTTTTATGTACTGATCACAAGAATAATAGGAGCTGTGTCACGACTGAACACTTAACATGAGATCTTCACATTTTCTTATTTCTTCAAATACTATTGTAATGTCTGTTTTACCTTTCAGAAGAGAAAGAACGTGAAAAATCTGGTTTGGGCCCCTACGATATTTGATTAAATGGGGAAGACAAACTGGCTAGTCAAATTGAACATCCTAATACTGAATAAATAAAAATGGTTGTGGCGTCAACATCTGCAAATCCCCATTGGCGTGGTTTGTGGCATATTGTACTTCTGGTGCCTAAATCTCAATTTTAAAATCCTACCTTAGAACACAGTGATGGGACTTCAGGATTTAATGACATTTTTAGTATTTTCTTGTCTCTACCTATAAAATAATATGAATTCTTCTACTTCCTAGAGGCTTACAGATTTCCACTGAAGAAAGTTCTAGAATCTATTTTAATAATGGAAAGACCCACTCATAGGTTGCTATTTCTCAGCTCTAAAGTTTGTAGAAACAGATGGATAAGGTGTGGTAGGAATCAATAGCAAAGATTTTGCTCATCCTGACAAAGCTCATATTAAGTATGGTTTGTTCATCAGCATAATGGTGTTGTGAGGTGGTGGGACCTTTATGAAGTAATTATGCCCTGGTGAGGGGTCCAGCCTTACAGAGAGATTGATGTAGCTCCAATAAGAATGGGTTAGTTCTCATGACGGCTAGCTGTAACAAAGCAAGCCTGACATCCCACTACCACCACTCTGTCTTTCTTGCACTTTTGTTCCTTTTGCACACTCTTGTTTTACACACCTACAGCACACAGTCTTCACAGAAAGCCAAACAGATGCTGGTGCCATGCTCTTAGACTTTTAAAACCACAAGCGAAAGTAAACCTCTTATCTTTATGTATCACCCCAGCCTTGGGTATGTTGTTATAGTCATAACAAAAAAGACCATGCCAGTTAGAAATTAGTTTTTACATATTTATACTTTCTTGCCCTAACTTGTACTATTCAATAAGACTATTTTGACAAGAATATGGATTTAAAACATGCATATAAAACTTATCAGGCATGGTAGCACACATCTTTAATCCCAGCATTCAGGAGGCAGAGGCAGGCAGATTTTTCTGACTTTGAGACAAGTTTGGACTACATAGTGAATTTCAGGGTAGCTAGGATTAAATACAGAAACCTTGTTTCAAAAAACAATAACAACCCCCCCAAACATATAAAATGTATCTCCTGTGCGTTATATGTATTCTATATTACAGAGACTAAAAAATTTAAACTGATGGAATTATTGTCATCTTTGAAAGAGCATATGTTCACTGGGAGCATTGCTGCTAGAACCTAATTAGCCACATGAAAGCGAGTTAGCTTTCTGTGGATTGCACACGAGGCAATAGCACAACTAGACAATATTGTCTTAATTCTTCTGAGTACAAGATTAGCTGAAGAAAAAGAGCTGATTTTTAAGTGATAGCGAGATGCCTATTGCAGACAGTTGAATCTGGGTTGGCAAGGCAAAAAGTCAAACAGCAGATCAAAACAAGAGAAGAAAACTGACTAAAATAAATGTGATGATATGTTTGCCTAATTTAAATCCTCAAGTCTGTGTGAATGAATTATGGAGTTTTTGCTCCGAGCTCCTGGTAATTTCTCACTGCTCGTTAGATAGACCAAATAATTTTAAACAAACAATCTGGAGGGGTTGAATTCAGGTCCTCGTTTTAAAAACATTATTAGGAAGCAGATGGTAACTTTTAAAAAAATTTATCACAGGCAATAGTTGTAGACACTACTCAGTCAAACTTCTTTACTGACACTGGCCATTTTTTGACTACTTCCTGTCTTTCCATCTGGCCCCACTTCCTGTGTGCGCGCTCTCTCTCTCTCTCTCTCTCTCTTCTCTCTCTCTCTCTCTCTCTCTCTCTCTCTCTCTCTCTCTCTCTCTCTCTCTCTCTCTCTCTCTCTGTTTCCAGTGTGCAGAGGACCAGCTTCCCACTCCTGCTGCAGTGTTTTCCCAGCCACGATGGACTACAAGCCAAAATAAACCTTTTCTCCCCTAACTCGTTGATGGGGGGAGGGGGAGTGTGAGTAACTATCACAGCCACAGAAAAATAAGTGATGACACAGAATACCTGAAGAGACAAGGAAGCTAGGATAAAGACCCATTCCTGAGAGCTTCAGATTAGCATCACTCACATACAGAACTAGAATGTTCCACGCTCTACACATAAACATGCTATGACAACAGTTGAAATACTTTCCTCCCAATCTGATAGCTTGCTTTTCTTCAGATTAGCTAGTTTACAAAAGAACATAATTGCTAAGTACAAAAATAAAAATAAAAATAAAACCAAGGAGTACCCCGTGAGCTCTGAGAATAAGGCATCCACGGATCTAAGAAACAATTTACCATACAAATAAATTGCAACAATGACTCCAGCTGGGAGAACAGAGTCCAGACAAGCAGTTGCCTAGGGCAGCAAATTACGGAGGGTAGCAGACTTCCCTATAGCTTCTGGGAGAGCAAACCAGCCCATGAATTTAGATATTACCCGATAAACACAGGGTAGTGGAACATGTAAATCAGCAGATTGCTGGAGCGGCTAAGCAACCCGTCTACGGGATTCAGTGGGTGAATGACAGGTGTTTTAAAAAGTGAATATTCAGATTTTGACAGGGTGGCTGTAATCCCAGCACTTGGGTGGCTGACGCAGGAGGACCACCCTGAAGTTGAGGCCAGCCTAGACAACACAGTGAGTCAACTTTGGGTGTTGTTTCTCAGTCTCTGTCTGCCGTGTTTCCTTGTTTTTGTTTCTCCTTGTCTCTCGTTGTCCTGCAACTCCCCAATAAGGCTAGGATTGCAGAGGGCTGAGGGGTCTACCTGCTCTCCCTCCCCAGCACCGGGGCTACAGGTGTTTGCCAACACACCAGGCTTTTGCACTTGGTTCAGGGGATCAAATCTAGATCCCTATGCTTGCACGGCTCATTCTCTACTGGCTATGCTAACTGCCCTCTCCAGATCTTCATTATTTCCCTTTGCTATATGCTTAGCCTCAAACTCTTTCCTTCTTACCCTTGGACAGCATGCATATTTGTATAAACCTCCCCAAACACTTTCAAATAGGTTATAAGTACTAAAAACACAGGAAATAAAATCTAAAACAGATGAATACAACAGAGGATAGGCCGCAAGAACCTATGTCTAAACTGGCTAACCAGAGGTGACAAAGCTGTTCAAACTGCAGGGCTCACAGTAAGGGAGTCGCCACAAGAGGTCTGAGAAGAGAGGGATTTGCTGGCCAGAACAAGAATGCCAGGCTTCAAGGAACGGTTCCCTGTCCTTCGTTAACCTCCATGATAGCTCTTTGCCCTTCCCCACCCCCATCCTATTAGTTAAAAAGCCCAACAGGGTTGGCACCATCTAGAAATGGGCTTCATTAGTCTAGGCTGTTTGCGCTGTTTCCTTTTGGCGTTTTATATGTCTATTACATCTAGGGTATCCACCATAAAAGAGATGATTGGTGTGAGTAAGACAGTCGGCAGTTGAAGGTGTTTTGCTGCCAAGCCTGACGACCTGAATTTAATCCAGGAGACTCACACGGTAGAAGAAAAGAATGGACCCCCTCACTTGTCCTCGAATCTCTGCCACAGCATACAAACGGCACATAAATCCTTTTTTTAAAAAAATCAAACAATAAATAAATAGCAAATGAAAATTTAAAAAAGAGACGGTAGACTCCAGTGTTGTCCTATTGCTTTAGGTTGCTGGATATAAATCGAAGGCATTCTATGGCTGGCTTTTTGCCTGTCGCTGTCAATACCTACACCACAGGTTACAAGAAAGGGTAGGTTCCCCCTGTCACCAGCAGCCTAGACGCCATCTAGGGAAGTCAGCCTCGTGGGCTGCTTCTGCCTCCCTCACCCATAGACTGAAGGGCTGCCTCAGATCGTGAGAGCGGGGCTACAGAACTCACCTGCTGCTTTTCACAACCCCTGGCTCTTCGTATCTTGAGAGCAAGCCAGAGGACGAGCAGGGAAATTATTAGTAACAGTAGCCTGGACTCCCCAAGATTCAACACTTCATTGTAAGATCACAGGGCGATTAAAATAGAACACCGGAGGTAGAGCTGGGACCACCTGACAGTACACAGTGACTGTACACAGTGTTAGCACACCTAATTCAAAGACTAACTCAGAATATGAGGAAGCAGGCTACACTTTTTAGAGAAAGTGTGGGGGAGCCAAGGAGGAATACACTGCAGGTCTGGCTGTGCCCTGGCATTTGACCTCGTTCATTATGAGGTAGAGTCGTGCTTGAAGGAGACCCAGCTGTGAGATAGCCGAGAGGGAGGTCACAGTCTAGGGCGCGGATGGGCAGAGTCTCACTAACTTCCATGGAGCATGGCGTTTGGCAGCACCGCCACCCCAGGTGGTTCCACGCGGGCACATATGCTCAACCTTTTAGTAAAGGCTAGAGTCTTATTTAAAAACAAAATATCCAAAATTTCTATTATGAGTTTCCCAAATCTCTGTGAAATAAAAATGCGGTGTTTTCCTCACTCATCTTCCTATGCTGACATTTTGAAATACCAATTGCCTGTTTCGTTACACAGCTTCAGAAAGGAAACTGTTCAGCGTAGCACAAAAAAACCCACTTGAATTCCAGAAAACCAGGTCCTCAAGCCTGCTCAGCTTGCCTGGCCAGACTCTGGGCAAGTCACGTGACCTCTCAGGATTTGATCTACACAAGAAGTCTAGAGGTGCTTCTAAGAGTTGAGGTCCCTTCTAACTCTGGAATTCTCTCACTTAGGATTTAGAGAATTCTTTTATTTAATGGCCACAATTTGTCCTCTTGGAATTTTTTTGCTGTTGTTGTTGTTGTTGAATGACCATTTTATTAGTGGTTGAGAGAAGGAGGAAAAACAAAAACAAACAACAACAATGACAGGGCAAGTCAGCAGGTGCCCGGGGACAAAGGAGATGGAGAAGAGGAAGAGAGAGGGACTCAGCTTTTGAAGTTAGGGACAGTAACTGAAGTCTCGCGAGAGCGTCAGGACAGGCAAGCACTTAGGATTTGAGCCAGTATCCAGAGAGAGAGCTAGAAAGGGAAAAGGAAGAATTTCTTTGAACTAGAACTCAAAAAAGTAGTCAGGCTTTGCAATTGCCTGGCTCCGCCATTTTAATCCATTCTGGTGAACTTGGTTCAATTTCCAACTGATAATGTTTATATTGCCTGCACACATCCTATCATTACAGGCATGCTGACCTCCGATTTCTTCTTTGGTGTAATCTTAATTTCATCCTATTAGGAGGTGGGTTAAAGATAGCAATACGCTCACCACCTCCATCAAGGCAGATAACTAAAGTCAACTCCTTAAACAACAGGAAGAGGCTACAGACTCATGGTGAAAAGCGAAGCAGTCACTCACGGAGGCTTGAGAGAGCTTTCATAGTATAAAGCTTAAAATGGTTTTCCATTTATTTATTCATGGAGAGGCCACAGGATAACTTAGGGGACTCAGTTCTCTCCTTCCACTATGTGGATCCTGGGGATCAAAGTCAGGTGGTCAGGCTTGGTGGCAAGCACCTTTGCCTGATGAACCATTGCACTAGTAAGCGTCTTTATCCATCTCTCCGGGACTCTACCAATTTGTGATTCAACTTTATTTTTGAAACAGGATTTCTTTAGGCAGCCTTAGCTGTCCTTGAACCCATAGAAATCTGCTTGTCTCTGACTCCCAAATGCTAGGATTAAAGGTGTCCACCACTGCCCAGCTGTGATTAAACTTTTATGTTGAAACAAGCAGAAGAGGCTGTAGTTGCCAAGAGCATCCAATCCATGCCCATGAGGGCTAAGGATAGAATATTGTCTGTTCTTGTCTTAGGAGCCAGGAAACTTTTCCCAGAACCCTCAGGAAACTTCCTTTTACCTCTTATAATTCTTTACCAATCAGGAGGTCCTACATCTTTCCTGAACTGATTGCTACCGGGGCAAGAATTCTATATTGACATTTAATCTTGGGTGGCTGTGTCCATCATCGGTAGCAGTGAGGGGACAAATTTGATAGGCTTAGCCTACTCAGAATCCACCCCTTGCACTGGACTTTAAACTCTCAATTCCATAGCAATTTCAAGAAGGCTAAAGAGAGGATGTTTTGGGGCCTAGATATGTCTTGCCTAACCAACACTAAAGTCATGAAATACAAGTTAGGCTTTTGCTATCCTGCATATGCCAGGCACCCAGTCAGCGTTCATCATAATGGGATGGAATTTCAGGTAGTGTAAAGACCCAGACCTAAACAAAAACAGGCTTAGTCCTTGCCATCCTATTCCTGTCTCCTCTGTGTGCCTGCTCCCTAACTTTCCCCACTATTTATATTTTACCTCTCTTATTTTTAGCCAAAAGTTTTACTTAGTCTGAAGATAACCAAATATTTCCTGAATAATAAGCCTCTGAATATGCATATTCGCTAAATATGAATATAAGCCTACTTGCAAATCTAGCTCTTACATTTAGAGTGTTGTTGGCAAGACTCTGGGGGGAAAATTCGTGCTTTTTTTTTTTTAATGGAAAAATGTACTACAGCAGAAGGCTTTGTTTTCCACAACGCAGAACCAACTCTTTTGATGCCAGTAAATTTGATATATCTATAAGAAACTTGTATGCTCATAAAATCAATGAATGTTAAATCGAACTTTCCTGGTTATACAGTGTCCTGCTACTCAGAATTGAACTTAGAGCTGATAGGTTCACATCCAAAAGAGAAGGCTATGCACTCGCAGGAATTGCTGCTTTCAAACATTAACAGTTCTGCTGCTGGCCAGATCTGGGATTCTGGGTTAACTTTGCCTCTCAATCCCACCCCAGACCCTTCTGTGCCCCATCCTCACAGGGCACTGGTGTCCACAGGAGGTGACAGTTGGGAAAAAAATGAAAAATAAAAGCAAGAAAGATGAAGTCCTCTATATAGGTTTGGTAGCACCCCTCTTCCAAATCAAGACTACTTAACTGGGTTCAGCACAGAAGCTGTAGGATGCAGAGGTACGCAGTTCAATGGCTGGGTCATTTATGAGTCGTTTCCAAACACACAGCGTGGAGATATACCGCTGCCCATAAGGAGGGAATACAGGAAAAGGCTCTCCCCAGGGTGAAGCCAATGAAGCTGTAAAGGGCAGGTAGAGAGACAGGAGGAACTGCTACATGGTTGCCTAACATACCTTGGGAACTTGACCTCTGCAGCTCTCCAAAAGGGGCATGCAGCTCTGAGCCATGCCCTACCTTAGGCTACTCAAGGAAGGCTTCCCAGCAGAAGGGGCTCTGACCTTTGAGAGAAGGAGATCTTTTAGGCAGTCCACACCACATTAGGAGGCTGCAGGAGCATGCACAGTGACACCAACTTAGCCCATTCCTCAAGAAAACCATGGTCAGTGCATTCCCAGTCAACCTATGGGAAAGGGGCCGTCCTTCTCCTATGGAAGTGGGGGATACCAGGTGCCATGGTGGGCTGCCTATGAGCCTTGGGTCTTTTTGATACGATCTTGGCACTTTCTTTCCCAAGTCTCCGCACATCTGCTGACACAAAGTTTGGGAAAGCGAAGGGCTCGGACTTGGGGCATGCCTTGCGATGCCTTAAAACAGACTGTCACTGTGAAAAAAAAAGATGATCTGTGAAGTATATAAGTTACCCCTTCCCTGCCTTTCAAAAACTTCACTTGGCTTAAAAAAAAAAAGTTGCACTGCTTAGAAATAAGTAGTAAAAAAAGGGGGGGGGGTTGGTTCGGCACAAATGTGAACTTTGAGAAATTCATTGTCACCCAGAAACCTAAGTCATAGCAGGTTATGATAGCAGCAGGTGCATCTAGACACAGTTAAATTACCAGAAGGGTGCTCTGGGCACACTGAAGGAGATCTCAAATGATTTAGGACAGCTGATGTCAAATGAGATCATAAAAACTGGGCCATCTAAAATACGTGTTATTTAGATTGCTTGTGGAGACAAACCTCTCAATGTCATCAGGCCATTAGAAAAATATTGCCTTGATGATAAACTTGATTGCCCAGCATGGTTGTTTCAGAGATGTTAAGACACTGTCTATCCTACTTGGTTTTGAACATGGAACTGCTGCTGTTTGGCTCCTATGATGACTGTTTATCAGGATAAATTACGGCCTATGGAACCATATTTTGAACCATTTGTGAGGCAAGTGCTGATAGTTCCAGAAGCATTCATAGAGAAAAGATTACTTTTTCGTGGGCTAAAATTTAAGCCTGGATGAGTTCCACGGCTGTCTTTATCAGAACTCCTGTGGGATTTGAGAATGACAGTGTTTTGGGCTGACAGCATCGCTTATATCCTTTGGGTTTGAAGGAGTTCATTTTGATTTTTGGTTGTTTGCTCCTAGAACTCCCGTACTATGAAAAAGAAATTCTGGAACAGCCAGGCCTCCCGTGTCACGGGAGAAGTTGAAAGTTGTAATGACTTCACTGCCAAAAGCAGGCTGGACCAAACCCATTTCAGCCACAGGAGTTTTGTCAGTGCTTGTGAGGTACCAAGCCCATTTCAGCCACAGGAGTTTTGTCGGTGCTTGTGAGGTACCAAGAACAATTGTGAACTGCACTGGGCTTTGAAGATGAACCTGAGGTTCTCACTAGAGCCAGTCTTTCATCTTTTGCAAAATGGAGTTGTGTTTTGCAAGATAACTTCGTCTTCAAACAGATTAAATGCAGTTTGCTTACATTTTTCAGAGTGTTCCCTGTGGCTAAGCATGTGAATTTCTGCTTACCAGTCAGTACGGAACACAGTATGGTCCCCAGAGAAGTATCACTTTTTACAGTGCCGGGGATCAAACCCAGGTGCACGGGTGTGTTAGGAAAGTGTTCTACCACTGTGCTACAACCCACACTGAAATATCTGTGAGTATTATTAGGTTTCTGTTCTTACCATAGAACCTAATCAGAGACAAGGATAGCTGCATTTAAAAAACAGCATACACCCGGCATTTGCAAGATGATTTACTAAAAATCATGAATGAGGGCCAATAAGACGGCTCAGTGGTTAAAAGTACAGAGCGATGCTGACAACACTGGTTTGATCACCTATGGTGGAAGGGGAGATGGACTCCCCAAAATTATCTTCTGACCTGCCCCACACACACACACACACAGAGGGGGCATGCATTAAAAGAAAACTTGTGACGTTTCGTATTGCAAAGTCACCCATAAAAAGGAGTCATGTTTGAGCATTTCATGACAGCAGCGGTTAGTGGCTCTCTGATCTGGGCTGACCACCGCCATCCCTGGGGCAGGTGAGGAAAGTCTTCCCACGTGGACCACACAAGCCAGGCTGTCAGCAAAGAGGAGCCAGCGCCCATCAAACCGCAGTTCCATATGGACTTCTGAAGGCATGCAACTAAACCGAAGCAAACAATTTTGTGTACGTGGGCTTTAAGACTATTTATTGAAGTATAACATTTGTTGAATGTTCCACATTCTAAGACTATAGAAAAACCTGGAAACAAGGAGGAATGTTTGGAAGATAAATCTTCATCTTGCTTGTCTGCATCCTTCAGTCACCTCCCTTTTTTCTTTTTTTCTTTGCTTATTTTTTAAAATTTATTTTGGGTATGTGTGTGGAGGGCAAAGAAGGACCTGTACGAGTTGGTTTTTTCCTTCCACCACATGGGTGTCAGGGTTGGGAAGTAAGCTGTCAGCCTTGGCCGCAAGCACCCTTACCAAATTAACCATGTCTACAGCGCTTCAGAGGCCTTTCCATGTACCTAAGTTTCTTTGAAACTTTTTTAAGGATGATGCTTTTCTGATACTTGGGTAGGAATTATGAGAAATTATTGAGATTTCTTTTACTCATAAGGCTGATGATAATTTTTTATACTGTAAATGTGGCCGTGTGTGTGTGTGTGTGTGTGTGTGTGTGTGTGTGTGTGTGTGTGTGTGTCAGAGTCTGTTCTAAGATGTTTTTCAGCTGGCAAGAGGCAGTTCCTTTTCTAGTGGATAAACATCACCTGTTTCCCATGCCGCACTTGGGATCAAAACAAAAATATGTTTACATCCACTACAGTAAAACCCATTCTTTTGTTTGGTTTGGTTTGTTTTTAGAGACAGGATTTCTCTGAGTAGCCCTGACTGTCCTGGAACCTGCTCTGTAGATCAGACTGACCTCAAACTTAGAGAACCACCTGCCTCTGCCTCCAAAGTCCTGGGACTAAAAATGTGTGCTACCTTCTATTCTTAAAGACAACAAGAAAAAACAGCAGCAAAAACTGTTTACTTCTGGAACTTCTAAGTTGGGACAGGCCTTAGAGACAAGGCTGCCCCTCCCTACAGGAGAGATAATCTCTCTCCCATCTTTTCATCTACCCTAGAGCTTTTCGAGGAAGAAGGGGTGTCACCAGGATGGAACCCGAGACTGCAAGCGTGGTAAGGCAAGTCATCTATTTTGAGCTCTGTCTCCAGCCTATATCCCAGTGCCTAGACGGCCAACACACCCAGGAAGCAAGACAGATATGGAGACGCGGTCCTGACTCTTTCGGGCTGGTACAGTTCCCTTCCACCTTCGATTACAAAGGCTAGTCAGATGCTATAAAATTAAGCCCAGATCTCCCACATTGTTATTATGCAATGATAGATCACGGTGCTGCCTCTAGAACTGTGCTTTCTGTAGATGAGCTAGTGGTGTGTGTGTGTGTGTGTGTGTGTATGTGTGTGTGTGTGTGTGTGAGAAAATGTGTATCTATATTCAAAATGTGTGTTTCATGGGTGTAAAATTATGTGTGCATGTGTTTATGTCTGCACGTCTGCACATGTATTGATGTGTATCTGAGCGTGCATTTGTGAAAGTTCATATGTGTCTGTGCACACGTGCGTGCATGTACACCTACTTTTCAGAGTCACTAAGACCAGGGATAAAAGATAACAGCACATTCAGACCCATGGAATCAGAATCTCAGGTTCCTTTGGGAAGAATTAAATGTGATATTTTAAGTAGGGTCCAGAAGCCATCACTGGAAACCACTGATTCAGTGAAGTATGTTACATGCAAGTGAACACAGTCTAAAGACAGGAGGCCACTTCCTTTGTCCTCATAGAACTGGCTACCTCTAAATCAGTGAGAGTCCCTTTATGGAAGGAACCCTTTCCAAGATGCTGCCACTGTCAGGCCTCAGCTTTCCCATCTCGGAGACCTGGTCCTCTGGGTTAAAGCAAACTCAAACATTAAACCATGATCAGTCTGTCAGGACACGGGGAACTAAACTAGGAGGCAACCACCAAGCTCATCAATGGACTAAAAGTCTCTTAAAGGCCAGGCCACAACAGAAGTGAGTTTAAATGTGGGACAATATGGCCAGAGGGATGGTGAGGTCTTAAACTGGCTAGACAGAGAGTTGTTTGAGTACGCATGTGTACAAGTGCACAGTGCATGTGTGCCCATGTGTGATAGTTATTGGTACTGAAGAGCTCTCAGGAAATTGGAGACAGGACCAGTTATGATTCTCTGAGTCACATACCATCCTGAAATTCGATGGCACTTCAGTTCTGTGGGCCATACTGTTGTTCCATTTAGGGTACCACACCCCATCAGTCGGTAGACTCTTCTTGACTCCATGGAGTTCCATGGGGACCCTGGGATGTCTGGGCCCCTTTTTTCTTACCAAATCTCTTGAGTCTCTTGAGCTTGTATCTTATCACTTCTAGCACATTCCAGGACACTGTTTAGTGCTTGAAATTGAACCCAAAGCCTTGCACCTGCTAAGCACGTGCACTACTGCTGAACTACAACCCCAGCCTAAGGGACATTCTTTCGGTCAGCGGACCCTAGTCCACCCCTGGAGAAAGGTGTGGACCAACAGACTCTACTTCTTTTTTTTTTTTTAGCATTAGATTTTTAAAATTAATTTATTCATATTACATCTCGATTATTAGCCCTTCTCCTGTTTCCTCCAATTCTTCCCTCCCTCCCACTTCCCCCCTTCTCCCCTCCCCTCTGTCAGACTCTACTTCTTATGAGGAGCAACTACTATAAGAAAGAACACGAAGACTATAGAATCAAGAGCCTCACAGCTAGGAAAGAGAAAGGTATACAAAAGGGTAGGGGCGATGGGGTGACCGTGGTCAAGGTCAGCTCTTAGTAGATGCACATCCCCTGCTAAAGATGAACCACACATTTCCCAACATTTTGTCAAAAAAACGTGGGCTTTCATGAACATCAAACTGACTAAACACGTACAATTTACCATCAGAGTGCAAACAGAAAGCTGCTTTATGGCCACAAATGGGATCATAACACGGAACATAACATCAGCACCGTTCCAGCCCCGTTTGTATACTGTGTGATGCTTTCCATACATTTTGCCAGTCAGCTTACTACTCATGACAAGGTACTACAATGATCCTCCGCTTACTTAACCGTGCAGTGCTGGGGAATCAAACCCAGGGTCTAAACCACAGAAAGCGAACAAACACTTTGCCAATGGTCTATATTCCCTGCACCAAGACCCCCACCCACCCACCCCCAATACGTTATTGAAAACAAGCTAAAAGGAGGCTGAGTGAATTACCCAACGTCACTGGTGTCAGTGATGGCTGAAATGACATAAGCCCAGGAGTAGTAAGAGTCTACCCACTCAAGTAACCACCCTCCCATCCTGCTTTCCTAAGTATGGATGATTCAGCAGTATCCGCTGATGCTGATATGGGTGACAGCAAAATCCAAGATATAAGAGAACTTGGGTATGGCTTGGCAGCACAGTGGCTCCCTAGTATATGCACGCCGCCCTCTTCCCCACCGAGGCTCAGAGAACATTGCAGAAAAGGGGGTGAATAGAGGGTAGAAATAAGTGCTGCGAAACACTGTCTGTGGACATGACATTTCTACCACACACATGAACTCACAGCCCAAAGTTACCCCAGCACAGATGGGGTACATGATCTCCAGGCCCACCCCTTGCTGAGGAGCTGCTGGCAACTGACAGTTTCTGGGAGAGAGAGAGACAATCATTCTTTGTGGAGGCTGTGGGCACCAATGGCTTCCCATGCTGTGGCGGATGGCCTGTGCCCAGGCACACATGGACGAGTGGCAGCAACATGAGGGAGGCATGGGACAGAATCATATTTCATTGCATATCTACATGAAATTCTCAAGAATAAATAAAATGATTAAACAACTTTAAAAACAAAAAAGATACACATTGGTTTTTGTTCTTTGTTTTGTTTTGTTTTTTCGCTCTCTTCTTCGTTGGTTTATTTATTTACTTAGTCATTTTACTGACATCCCAATCATAGCCCCCCTTTCCTTTGCTTCCGGTCCTACCCTCCCTCCTTCTTCCTCCTCCCCCTCCCCTACTCCTCAGAAAAAAAGGCACCCCCCCAACCCAACCCAGCACATCAAGTCGCGTCAGGACTATAGGCAGGGAAAAAAAAAACAACAACTATGTTACGGGTTATTACTAAAGAGCATTTTTCATGGCAATAACACGAAGGCCTCTTAGTTCTTGATGTTCTCAGAACCTGTATATAAGAACCTGTTATAACTTTTACAGCATTGTTGAGAAGTACACACTGCCCTTAGTGGACACATAGGAAAATATGGGATGTAATTAGGTATATGGTAGTTGTAAACATTTGTGGGGTACGGCGTAATATATCAATCCATGTATATCATGTCCAATGATCAGATCGTGATAATTTCCATATCTGTCACTTCAGATATGCATCAGTTTGTGTGTGTGTGTGTGTGTGTGTGTGTGTGTGTGTGTGTGTGTGTGTGTAACATAGGGACATATCCATTATCTATTACGATTTTGTTTCTTGTAGGTTAAGGGTTTATTTGCTTACAGTTCCAGTTAAGATTCTTAGTCAAGGTTCCTATTGCTGTGACAAAACACTATGACCAAAAGCAAGCTGGGGAGGCAAGGGTTTATTTCAGTTTACAGCTCTCAGGTCACACCACATCATTGATGGAAGCCAAGGCAGAGCAGAAACCTGGAGGCAGGAACTGAAGCAGAAGTCAAGAAAGGAGTTCTTGTCCCCTTAGGGGATGGGTGGGTAGCTCAAGAAGTCGATGGGGGGAGGGGCAGTGGCGGGAGAGACACAGGGATAGGCAGGAAGACTGAACACTCCCCTTTTCTGAGGAGTAGGGCAGGGGGGATGGGGGAAAGAGAGAGGGAGGCTGGGACTGGGAGGAGCGGAGGAGGCGGCTACAATCAGGACATGAAGTGAACAAATAAAAAATTTTAAATAGCTAAAATGTTGAAAAATTAAAAAGAAAAAGAAGTCAAGAAGGGCTTCAGTTTGCTCAGCCTACTTTCTTGTACACACAGGACGACCTGCCCAGGGGTGGCACCACCCACAGGAGACTGGGCCTCCTACATCAATCATTAATCAAGAAAATACTGGACAGACTTGCCTATAGGCCAACACCTTCCCAACTGAGAATCCTGCTTTCCTAATTACTTTAGTTTGTCCAGTTGACAGAGAACTAATCAACACAGACTCCACCATGGCAAAGAAGTCACAAGGACAGGAGACTGAGACAGTGATCACATCCTATATGTGATCCAAAGGCAAAGAAAGGTGAATGATGCTCAGCACACAGTCTTCTTTTTACATAGTCTATGGATCCTGCCACAGTTAACCTAATGAAGATTATCTGTCACAGCCTGGAGCAGTAGCATATGCATGCCTTTAATCCCGGCACTTGGGAGGCAGAGGCAGGCAGATTTCTGAGAGTTCAAGGCAAGCCTGGTCTACAGAGTGAATCTAGCCAAGTCTACACAAGAAACAGTCTCAAAAAAACAAAAAGAAAAAACAAAAATGAAAAACAAAAAGATAATCCTTCACAAATGACACGAGATAGACCATCACACCTTTCTCTAGTTCTGTGAGGTGCTAACATTCCCTGGTTAGCATCTTCCCTCAGCTTCAGACCAACCGACCTTTCTGTGTTACTCCCTATTTTGAAATAACTGATTTTCATGAACTATAAACCCTTGCTTTTCTCATGCTCATTCTTAAGATTTTTCTCCAAACCCTACATTAAAAAGACTTCTGTAAGGCAGCTCCTCTTTTAATGTCCATGCTCTGTAAACTAAAACTAGTTTAGGGGGCCACAGAGACGGCTCAGTGGTTAAGAGCACTGGCTACTCTTGCAGAGAACCTGTGTTCAACGTCTAGCATCCACACCATGCTCACAGATGCCTCTAACTCCTGTTCTAGGGGATAGGATGCCCTCTTCCATCCTCCAGAGGGGCCAGGCACATATGTGATAAACATATGCACATGAAAGGCAAAACATTCATCCACTTAAAGATATATATATATATATTAATTTTAAGATAGTTTTTAATTCAAGCACAGGGGCCTGAGATGGCTCAACAGGTAAGGTGATGGCATTTGTCCCCAAGTCTGATGATCTGAGGGGAAAGCCTGAAACCCACATGACAGACAGAGAGAACTGGACTCACATAAATTATCCCGACTTCCATAAGCAAAGTGAATGAACACACACACACACACACACACACACACATTTTTTAACTTAAAACAAAACAAAACAAAACAAAAAAACCTAAAGCACAAAACTTTAGCACACCCTGACCAAGGGATTTCTTTGTCCAGGGTTTCCTTTCTCAATCATAACCTTTTTAGCCATTTGAGACATAAATGGTCTCAGAAAGTTTAATAAAACAAACTAATTCTAACTCTTCGGCAGTAATATTTGGAACAATCCATCTACGTGGCAACAGGCACATCTCCCAAGTCTTGGTCGGAGAAATCTAGCCGCTGTTCCTAAGCTTCAACAAGCACCAGGCAAGATGACAGGTGTAAAAACCAACTTTAAAGACAGAACTATTCAGCTGGCAAGATGGCTCAGTAAACAGTGCCTCGTGACTTGAGTTTGATCACTAAAACCCACATGATGGAAGGAAGGAACTGACTTCCAAAAGTTGTCCTCTGGCCTCCACATGCAGACCCTCCCCACATACAATGAATCAATAGATAATAAAGCCTCAACACTGATTTCGCAGTTACAGCTTTCCCTGGCTGAAAAGATATCTGCCTGGAGAAACTTTCTAAGAAGGGTGTATAAGACTTTTAAAACCACTGGGCAGTGGTGGCGCACACCTTTAATCCCAGGACCCGGGAGGCAGAGGCAGGCGGATCGCAGTGAGTTTGAGGCCAGCCTGGTCTACAAAGTGAGTCTAGGACAGCCCGGGCTACACAGAGAACTCTGTCTCGAGGTGGGGGGGAGACTTAAAACAAAACAAAACAAAACAAAACAGAAAATGTCTCTGAAATAAAGCAAGCTGCAATAACAGAAGGCAAGCAAAGCACTTGTGGTCTGTGATGTATTGTCAGCAATTTGCATGCTGTGTCCCCAATAAGGTGTTTCCATTTAATAACATCAACACACCATTTCCCCCATCACTTCTAGTTTTTCCTAAGTGGTTTCTGATGCTGGTCTTTAAAATGTTTATCTGAAACATTTTACAAGACTGTAACCACATCTTCCCCTTTCCCCTCAAAAATACTTGGTCAGTAATACGGGTTTCTGTCTTTAGAATGCTAATGTGAAAACACAGTGAAAGAATTACTGTTCACCATTATTAAAGACAAAAATTGAACTGGCTGTCCCATGTGATAAAGATTTGGTCACTAGCTTCCAGTGCTACTGGGAGGTAAGACATTTGGGAAACAGAGGCTAGTGAAAGCAATTAGGTCATTGGAGGTGTGTCCTCAAAGGGGATACTAGTGGGGCTTCCCTTTTCTCTTTTCTTTCTGGCTACTACAAATTAAACAGATCTCTTTCACCAAATGTTCCTACTCTAAGGCAGTATGCTTGAGCCAGTCCAACGCATAAGGCTAAGTGGCCATGGGTTAAAACAGAAACGTCTAGCCTTTAGTTTCATCACTCTGAAGGCAGAGGCGGGCAAAGCTCTATAATTTTGAGGCCAACTTTGTCTACATAATGAGTTCCAGGCCAGCTAGAGCTACATGGTGAGACCCTATTTCAAAAACAAAAAACAAAAATAAGGAAACAAAAAAAGCCCAAACAGAAAAATCACTCTGAAACTGTGAGCCAAAATAAATTGTTCTTATTGGGAGTATTGATGCATGCCTTTAATCCCAGCACTCAGGAGGTAGAGGCAGATGGATCTCTGGGTTTGAGGCCAGGCTGGTCTACAGAATGAATTCCAAGACATCCAGGACTACACATAGAAAATCTCTCTTGAAAAACCAATAATAATAATAATAATAATAATAATAATAATAATAATAATAACAATAATAGTTTATTATATCAACAATATAATGGCAGTTATTATATGGATAATCATACTATATTATATTATAATGATATCTCATATTATTATTGATATTAGTATTGATATGATATATTATTATATATTATAATATATAATATAATGTTAATTATTGTTGTTATTGTTATTAGTTTAAATGAGATGGACCTCATAGTCTTGAGCATTTCAACACTTGGTCCCATGTTAGTGGCTCTGAGGTTTCAAAGACTCACAGCACTCTCTTCTTCTTGCTTGCAGCTCAAAACATAAGCTCTTAGCTTCTAGGTCTAGATACCATGCCTCAATTCTGCCGTTATGGATTCTAACCCTCTGGAACCATAAACCCAAATAAACTCTTCCATAAGTTGCCTTGGTCATGGTGTTTTACCAACGCAACAAAAAAGTAACTAACCGCCTTCTTTATGCTTGTCTCAGGTATTTTGTGATACTGACAGAAAAGTGACTAACATGGGGAAAGCTTCGTGACAAGCTAGATGTTTGTAAGGTTGTTTAACTGTCTGCTCACAGCTGCACGGTTGGTATATGCTGTATCCCAGCACTTGGAAAGCAGTGGCAAAAAAGTCAGGAGTTCAAGATCATCTTTGGCTATGTACTGATTTTGAAACCAGTCTGGGCTACATGAGATTGTGTTTCAAAAGGAAGGAAGGAAGAAAGCAAAAAGAAAGAAAGGGGAAAAAAGGAGAAAAAGAAAAAAATTCCAGTACATGCTTTAACATAGACAAAACTTGAAAACAGGAAGCTAACTGAAATAAGCCGGACAGGGCTGCAGGATTCTTCTTACGTGAGATGCCCAGCATAGGAACAGAGAGCTGGGACAAGGTGAAAATGTTTAATAGGGATGGAATTTCAATTTGGGAACATGGAAATTTTTCTAAAGATAAAGGATGATATCAGCAGCACTAATATGAACAATGCAAATGTTAACTAATTGTACATTTAAAAATGGGAGTTGGCAAGGTGGCTCAGGAGGTAAAGTGCTTGCCACCAAGTCTGAGGGCCTGAGCTTGATCCCGGCGACCTACATGGTAGCAAGAGAGAACAGTCCCCTCCCTGCTCATTGCTCTCTGTTGGGCACACAGATGTGCACATGTTTTAAAAATGGCTAAAATGATAAGTTTTATGTGTATTTAACACGCCCCTCCATCCCAAAGCAAGTCAAGAATCAAGGCACTATCACGTACATCTGTAATACCAGCACTCAGAAGGGATAGACAAGGAGACTCAGGAGTTCAAAGCCAACCTGGGCTACATAAAAGCATGTTTCAAACAAAACTCTAACTGTGGCGTCAGGTGCTGCCATTCCTTTGCATACATCCTCCTCCTCCTCCTCCTCCTCCTCCTCCTCCTCCTCCTCCTCCTCCTTCTTTTTTCTGTCACACTCAGAATAAAACCAAAACCCTTTCCCAAGCAAGACCTATAAAAACCCATCATGATTTGACTCCCACTGATCTCTTCAGCCTGCTTTGCCTCGTTTTCCTGTAGCTACCTTCCTTTCATGCCTGCGCCCCTCTGCTGGGAGGTGTTTCCCAGCTCTTAGCCTTGTCAATGCAGTCATCTGAGATACTCTCCCAAAGGGAACTCCCATAAGTCTGTCTGTCTGTCTATCTGTCTCTGTTGCGCCCCATCTCTCCCCACTCAGCTAGTTTCTCTTTAGTGCTCATTCCTAGGAGGAATTATTTTTCATGCTTCGATCGTCTGCCTCCTGTAATGGTAGGATGTCCCACTGCAGAAGCATCTTTATTTTTACTCCAGCCCCAGCATCAGCATGCAGCCTCGTACAAACCAAGGCTTTGATAAACACTTGGCAAATAAATGATAAATATATAAAAAGCTTTCAAGTGTCCAGGAATCAGCCTTAATTACATTTTTAACTACGTTAAGCTTACATCTAAATATTCATCTTGAAGGTAATTTTCTAATAAAAACTAATAGCTCTCATTGGCCTAGTTAGTTTCACATTAATGATTTTTACAAGACTTTCCCACATGCAAGCACGATGTACTAAAAACAGAATCTAGGAAAACATATTTCCCTTGTATCTATTACCTTTTTCAGTGCATGATTTAGACATTAAAGACTGAGGAATTTCTTATTTTCTTAGTCTCTGTTACCCACAAGCTATAGGGTTCAGGGAGAGACAAGGATTGGGAGTAGAAATAACACACCCCTTTGTCTTCTCGTTTTTCCAGAGCAAAAGTAGCTCCTTTGATACAAGTTAAAAGAATGAAAGGCTGGGGACCCTGCTCCGTTGGTAGAGTGCATGCCTCACATGTAGAAAACCCTAGGTTTGATGCTCAACACCACATAAGCCAGGCATAGTGATGCACACCTGGGGTCCCAGCACAGCAAGGTTCAATGTCATCTTCTGCTATATAGTAAATGATACTGTCTCAAAAAATAAAGTAAAGGCACTCTGTAAATATATACATTCTAAAATTACAACTGGGAATGGGGAAAAATTTCCTTAATGTGAGTAATTTGTTTTACAATTGTAATCCTAAGACCTGAATGGCTGAAGCAGGAAGAGTTTGGTAGCTGTGTACCCGGCCTTATCTGCATCATGAGGCACAGGCCAGTCAGAGCTATCTGGAAGGACTTTCTCTCTTTAAAAAAAAAAAATTAAAATTAAACAAAATTAAAATTACATAGGAAAACCTGCAATAAATATTGAGTCTTAATTTGTATATACTACATGCATGCTAAATCTAGTGTCTGGAACTAAAGTGGTCATTTGAAAATCATAGTCTCAGTGGCGATGCTCTGTTGGATAGAGCTGTGAAATAAAAAGCACTCTCTCTGTAATTCCTGTCCTCCCCTCCTTAGGGACGTTAATGCCCAACCACAGTGGCACCCTGCCCTGAACTCAGGCTGTATACCCACTATCAACTCCTAATTAAAACGTCCCTACCTTGCTCTTAATCATTCAAGCTGCCATTATAAACAACAACAACAGAAAAATCTAATAAACTGAGTCATGGCGGCGTGTCTTGGCGTGGCATTTACGGGCCAGCACAGATCGCCCATTAGCACATGTGCTGACGGCAGCGGTTTAAATAGAGGATGCCTTTATGAGATGTGGCTACAGGGGGTTTTTTGGTTTTTTGGTTTTGTTTTGTTTTGTTTTTTGCAGTGATTAAAAGGGGCATGGAAAGGGTTTCAGAGGCAAGAGAGAGGAGGGCTGAGGTGCTGTCTTAATGTCTTAGATACTTTTGTTGCCTCTCTTACAAAATGCCCAATGAAAGGATGGACCTGGGCCCATAGTTTGAGGCACACGCAATCCATCACAGTGCAGAAAGCAGGGATGGAAGAAAGGCGGCCAGTTATAATGTGCCCATAGTCAGCAGACAGAGAGATGATTGCTGGTGCTCAACTTACTACCCCTCTCCTCCCTCCCCTTTTATCCAGTTGGAGATCCCTGACCATAGAAAATGGTACTATCTGCATTTAAGGTAGATCTTCCTGTCTCAATTATCCCAACCTAGCCTGCTACCCCACCCCACGCCCACGCCATGTCCAGAGGCTTGTCTCCATGATGATCCTCAATCTCATCAAAGTTAAGAGTAAAAACCAGCGACTGCAGTGCCTCCCAGAAACCTGAAATAGGGTAACCAGCGGGTTATTAGATGCCTTGTGACTAGTTCAAAAGGAAGGTTTAGGTTGGTAAGAGAAGAGCCGGGAGTGAACACAGTAGTTGGTTCCTGGAAGTGTGGGAGCACGAGGACTCCCCAAAGGTGGACTCTCCAGTCCACCCCCCACTGCTGTCCCATTAGTCTAGGCCCCTCCTAGAGCCTCCCAGCCTCCTAGCTCATGCCTCTGTTGCCGTTCCTCCCACTCCATCTTCCTTTCCCCTAAGCAGCCAGAGAAATCCTTGAGGTGGCCTGATTATCCACAAACTCCCCAGCGGTCCCCCACAAACCCCGTCTCATCAAGAGGAGACTGGCCACGGACACTGACTTGCAAGGTCCTACAGCATGCCAAGCCCACTACTTCGCTGACCGTGGTACAGCATGCCAAGCCCACTACTTCTCTGACCGTGGTGGTCCTAGACTTCTCTCCATGCACCGTCAGGCCACTCTTAGCATTTTCAGCCCTTCTAGATTGTCCCCTTTGGGTCTTCTTTCTGCCTGGAACTCTCTTCCTTTAGGTACCCATGTGTCAGTACATTCCCCCCCTCCCCCCCTTAGGCTTCCCATGGAGGTCAGCACCTCAGTGCCTTTCTTTAAGCTGCCCTCCCCTCTCTCTACTCCCATCTGTCCCCTACTCTTCTACCTTACTTCCTCTTTAAAAGTGCTTGTCACTGGCTGGTGCAATAGCCCAGCAGAACATTGCTTGTTTCAGCCCTATGAGACCCTGGGTTCAATCCCTAGTACTGCCAAATACAGTAATAATGAGCAAAGCACTGGCCACTCTGGCTTCTGTGATAATGTATGTCACTTATCCAAGGACAGGGGTATTTTTTTTTTCACATTTTGTTCACTAGTAAATCACTAATGGGCCCAGACAAGTGCCTGATAGGCACTAGGATGGAGCTCTATTAACTGTGAAATGAAATCTGAGAGACTCTTGGGGGAACTACAGCTGTTGGACAAAACTTCCAAAAGGAAATTGACAGGTCCTTCCTATACGCCTGGTGGTCTGAATGGGATCTTTCACAGAGTCTGGGTCATTTGACTATTTGATCCCAAGCTGGTGGTTCAGTTTGGGTAGATTTAAGAGGGTTGGCCTTGCTGAAGGAAGCATACAACTAGGGGTGGGCTTTGAGGTTTCAAAAGCCACACCCATTCCCACTTTGATCTCCGTTTCCTGGCTGCGGTTTAAGATGGGCGCTCTCAGCTTACTGCCCCCATGCCTGGTCCCTACTACTTCCATGGTAGGACGGTGAAAGACTCTGCTTCCTAAGGAACTGTAACCTCCCAAACAGACTCTTCTGTAAGTGCCTTGGCCATGCGTTTTATCACAGCAATAGGAAAATAACTAATACACTATGAGACAAAAGAAAGATTATAAGGCTTCAAAGAACTAAGAAGTGGCCAATGCTCGCCAAGAGTCAGATGAACGAGGTGTTCTAGAAACCTTTGTTGGGTTTAGCTACCAAAAGGATGTGGGCTTGGCGAGAGAGTCAATGACACATACATATCTACCATGAGTTAGAAACGTTTAAGTAGAGGTAAAAGGGGAAAAGGAGGAGGAGGAGGAGGGGGAGGAGGAGAGGGAGGAGGGGGAGGAGGAGGAGGGGAAAATAATTTAAGCAATGAACTCGCCAAGCCTATGAGACATAGATCTGGAGTGTTATCATTTGTTTCAGTTGCTGCTGTCTAACAAATCATCTCCAAAGTAAAGATGGCATCTCTTTCACTATTGCTCAGGATCCTGTGGTTGATCAGGTTCAAGTGAGCCCTTCTGTCTCAGATGATGTCAGATACTGCTGCAGCCATCTGGGGGCATATAGATCAGCATCCTTTCATGCCATGGGCCAACCAGCACATAGCTTAGGTTTTTGTGTTACAAGGTCTCTCTCATGGCCATATGACTTAATGTTTTTGTGAGAGTAGCCACAGGATATATACAAATGATTGGACATGGCTGGATAAAACTTTTATTGGCAAAAATTCAGATGGTGGGTAGGATATGGCTCAGCACTATGGTTTTCCCTACCCTTGCTTTAGGAGCTCGAACTCAAGAGTTTTGATTATTTAAATTTGTGTTTCATTCTGTCTGGAGACCCAACCTAAGGGAAAGTTTGGGTGGCTTGTGAAGTCACCCACTGATAAGAGTTTTTTCTTTATGCCCCTTGAAAGAGGAGCTAGTTTATTATTTTAAGACAATTCTATGCTATTAGCCTGAGAAACTAGGTCTTCTGACTCCTATCCTTGAAACTGCTGTCTCAAACGTGCATTCTCAGGAGAAAAAAAAAAAGGTGGAAATGAAATGTACTTTGATTAGACATGTGATTAGACCCTAAGCCTGTGAATTTGTAGACAATTGTAAGCTGTCCTCTAACTTCCACAAAAGCATTATGGCACACATGTGTGTGTGTGTATATATATATATATACACACACACACACACACACATACACATACTCATATTGTGTACACACATATACACAAAATAAATAAATGTTTTTTAAATTTTCCATTGAGGAAAAAGTTTGGAGAGCAGAATTTGGACATGTTATCACATGAGGTACTTATTAACTACATGGATAAAGGCCATTATTATAACTTGGCAATGTGGATGGCTAATTATCAAGGCAACATCACTGGCACTGCACACACTGACATCATAAGGCCACAAAAGCCATGCTAAGGAAAACACAGTATTCTAGTATTCCATGAACAGCTATCACAATCAAAAACAGTCATGAGCCTCAAACTAATGCCCATTTACAAGACAGTCAGGATTCAGGTTCCAAAAATGTCAATGGTGAGAAAGACAAAGAGAAAGGACCAAAGACATGAGACAAGCAAGCCCAATGTGTCATCCTTGACTCCAGAGCAGGAGCCACCCTAAAGGGCATCACTGAGGTGCATGAAAACCCAAATCTGAACTGTATGCTGGATAATTTTGGGTTAGGATAAACATTCTTCAGTCCAATCCTATATACTCAAAATTATGTTCAGGGTATTAAAAAAAATATTAGTCAACATACCTATAGTTAACACTTAACTGGTAGAACAACAACAAAAGCACACACGTTGTGCACATGTGTGTAGAGCAAAGGATAGAGTGAGTGTGGTAAAATATTGTTTAAAATGAAGGATAGTGGAGTTTTTGCTTTTGTGCATTTTTTAAATGAAATCTATGTGGTGGAGTCTGGCCCAGAACTCTCCAGATCTAAGGATATCCTCATACTCACAATCCTGCCTCAAATCCCAGGGTGCTCTAATCACAGGCATGCATCATCACATTTCTTGGCACAATTTTTTAAAACTGTTATGAAGATCTGGGAACTTTCAAAGTAAAAATTGTAGATAAGCATCACTATTAATATCATTATTATTATTAATTTGGTTTTTGAGATGGGGTTTCTCTGTGTATCCTTGGCTGTCCTGGACTCACTTTGTAGACCAGGCTGGCCTCAAACTCACAGCAATCTGCCTGCTTTGGCCTCCCTGAGTTCTAGGATTAAGGGTGTGTGCCACCACAACTGGCTGATAAGCATTATTTTTAGCACTAAGTGGATAACATAAACTTCACAAAATGTTTTTTCATGTGAACAAAGAATTCCACAAGAAATTGAGACTGCTATACCCACATTAAGCTCTAACTCTTCACTCACAATAACTTAACCATCTTCAAAGTTATTTCAAGAGGAAGGACCCTCTTATGACTCAGGCATAGGATCCCAGCCACTTGGGAGGCTGAGGTCAGAGGATCACAAATTCAAAGGCAGCCTGGGCAACTTAGTCAGATCCTGCCTCAAAATAAAAAGTAAAAGCTGGGAATATAACTCAGTGGTAGATCACTTATCCACAATGCCATCAATTCAGAAGAAGCTTTGACCTCATGATACCTTCCCTTAGGGCTGCTTAAGCTGGTTACGGCAGGCCAAGGTCATGACTTGGAGTAGATGCATCCTGGTCCTAACAACCATTTGTTGTGAAAAAACAACTCTTGTCATTTCATGTACTTTTGCTGTAACTGCTCATCACTGTGGACTAGGAAATCTAGAACAGGCCAACAGTATGCCCCCCTCCCCCCAGCTCATTGGTTACAAGGCTCACCCACAGAAGGGCAAGCATATGCGGGTAAAGCAGAGGCAGGGGCCAGCCTCCCATCAGTGGTGTTTTGATTCTTTACGGTGCTCACTCTTTGCCTTGGGAACTTTGGGCAGCTTGATGTAAGCCTGGAGGCGTCTGGAGCCATCAGTGCAGAGACTGCAGAATTCGTAGTCTGCCACTTCTCTGTTCCTGAGCTGAGGAACAGGCCAGCAGCTCCATTCTTAAGTCTCTCACGTTCCTACAGCCCATCAGTACCAGTTCCTTCAGAGGCCCTTCCGCCCGCTGTGTCCCTGGTTCTGAAGTGCAGACACCATCTCATGTCACAGACTGAACTCTCCTGCAGAGCACACGTAGGTATGTGTGTGTGTACATGCCCCTCTGCCAAATGTCTTTATTTGCTCAAGGCCCTGCCCTCATCAGTCCTTAATCCTCTCTACAAACACGGAAGGTCAAATGTGAGTGTAACCTTAAGCCAAGTCCTGCAAGACACAGCTAGCTTTGGCCCAGTTGCAGAAGGTTTTTTGTTTTGTTTTGTTTTTCCTTTTCTTTCCCCCTAAAAACTGTATGCCTAACAAACCACCGAGGAAATGTGCATGTCTATTTTAGTTTGGAGAACACTGCAGGGGTAGCCAGTGATGTCATGGTGAATATGGATCCATCTCATCGAGAGAGTGTGAGTGTGAGTGTGTGTGTGTGTGTGTTAATGGCAAGAAGACAATTCAACTGGCTATGATATGGAGGAGAGGTCAAAGCAGCACACAACTGAGTCCACTGGGACATGGAAGCTGGTTGGTTCTGATCTGATGTGGAACTTTGCCGATAGGTGTCTAGGGGGTTTCCCTCCTGGTGTCCTGCTTTGTGTCTTTCAGAAGGGCCTTCCAAGAAGGGGCTCTGCCTGAATCCTGCAAGGCAAGTGCACAACAGAAGTTTGGGGGAATCAGACCATGTAGGGAGCTGCTGGTGCCTCTCACAGGAGGAAGAAGGGAGAACGCAAGTGTGAGTGATGATGCACACACTGTGTTGGGAGGGTATGGTGATGTTGTGTGTGGGTGCACATACTGTGCATTGTGGGCTATGTGTGCCTGCTAAAATGTGTCTGTAGGGTAGATTATGTTATCCATCCCTCTATCTATCTATCTATCTATCTTTTATCTATCTCTGTGGGTTCTTTTTTTTTTTTAACTTTTTATTGATTCTTTGAGTTTCACATTATGCACCCAACCCCACTCATCTCCACCCTTTGCCCTTGCAATCTCCCCCACTAAAAGACACACAAACAACAACAAAAACAAAGCATAGAAAAGGCCTCATCATGGAAGCTGTAGTATCTCACAGTGTGTCCCACAATATATCCCTCTGTCCACAGATCTTCACTTGCAAATGTTCATTGCAATGACTCATTGGTCTGGTCCGAGGTCTCAGGCTTCTGGGACACCATCAACATTGGATCCTCATCAGGACTCGTCCTGGTTATCCTGCTGTTGCCCTGTGTCATGGAGATCCTGCAGCTTTGGGACAGCAGGACTGGCTCTTTCGTGCATCCCAACTGTCTGCAGATGATATAGATTTGGCAGTGGGCCAATTCGGAGCTCTGGATCTGGGCCTGGGTTGAGAGCTGGTCAGCCCACTGATGGTGCCTTTAAACCTTCCCCCTTCCTCTAGGATGTGTAAGCCTCTGCCTCTTCCAGGCTCACTGTCCTGCACCCTCACCTGAGTTCCTGCCATGCTATCTGCTTACTGTGGCATAAAATTCCTGCCATGCTGTTATCTAGCCGTACCTATGTCTATGTCATTCATAAGCCTTCTAACTAACTTCTTACTCAAATGACAATCGGCTTCAGGGTTTCTCCAGAATCTGAAATCTGAGTGAGTGAGAACTTCTAAAATATCACAAACAGACCACACACCTTTAATCCCAGCATTCAGGTGGATCTCTGAGTTGAAGGCCAGCCTGGTCTACAGAGTAATTCTAGGATGGCCAAGGCTACACAAAGAAACCCTGTCTCAAAGGAAAAAAAAGAAAAAAAGAAAAAAGAAAAGAAAAGATCACAAGCATTTCTCCCTATGCAGCTAATTTCCTCTGGAGGCCTGGCAGTCAATGGGTATTTTTGTGAGCTATTTTTCTTGCTTGTATTGCTCTTCTACAATAATTATCAAGATCCATTTAGACTCAGAGAGAACATACGCTCCTCTGTGGTAAGAGACTCCTTTCATTCATCACTGTATTCCTAGTCAAAGTAAGTGCTTACTCAGTATTGGTCCAATCAGTGAACTGATAAGCTTGAGGCTGAACAGCCTGAATAATGTTCAAACCCTTCCCTTTCTCTCATGCTACTAAGAGCTCAGTCCAATCAACCGTAGGATAGGAAATAGCTACTGGCCATAGTGTGGGTATGAAATGCCCTCCAACAGCCCATGCACTGAAGGGCGTATGCGCGTAAAGGCCAATGCGCGGAGGTAAAGGCTGGCTACCAGTCTGGAGCCCTACTGGGAGGTTCAAGGGGCTTTCAGGAAATGGGGTCTGGTGGAAATAAATGGGGTCATTTTGAGATACAGTCTTGAAAGGAACAGTGGGGGGACCCTGACCCCTCCTCTCCCTTTTTGCTTCCTGGCCTTAATGAAAGCAGCTTCCCCTTCCACATGCACTACCATTCCTGAGGCAGAACATTCAGGTCCAAAGGCCACAGGGCCAAGTGGCAATGCATGAACTGAAAGCATGAGTCAAATTTATTTCTTCCTTTTAAAAGATTCTCTCAGGTATTTTGTAGCTGTAACGTAAAACTGCCTGATACTCTTTTGTTGAGCAAACAAAACTTCAAAACAATGAATAATTCCTTATGTAAACATTCTGCGTTAGTTCCTGACCAGTATTCCTGAGGCAAGGTCTCACTGTGTAGCCTGGGCCAGGTGCTCACTGTACCAGTTTCAGACTCACAGCAATTCTTGTGCCTCAGCTACCATAGGAAGAAAGCTGTGTGTGGTGACAGACAGCTCTAAGTTTAGTATTCAGGAGACCGAAGCAGAAGGATTACCACTAGTTTAAGGCCAGCTTAGGCTACACTGTCGTTTCCTGGGTAGCCTGGGCAATGGAGTGAGCCTGTCTCAAAATCTGTCTCATGGCGCACACAGGGTTAAGTAGGGCTCATGAGAGCCCTTGCTTACAGAAAACTGCACAGCCTCTAATGGATTCGTAGGGACTATTTGAGAACACATAGTATATGGTAAATACTATTTTCCAAACTTGATTATGGAGTCTTTAGGACAGAGTTGGAGAGAGAGAGAGTAAAATAAATGATGCACGTAGGGGCCCCGGTTTAAGAAAGCGCATGGATGAAAATACTTATACGGCCCTGAGACCCAAGGCTTTTGTAAAATGTATGCCCCAAGCATCTCACTTTCCTTTCCCAGGCATAGACCAGAACAATCAATCCGTTGCCACCCCTGAAAGCCACATCCCATAGTAATGCCTTGCTTGAGATAGCCAGTCAAGGGCTTTCATTTTGTGGAAGACAAACTTTTTTTTAAGGTCTCATGTAGGACAGGCTGGCTTCAAACTCACTGTGTAGCTGAAACTCACTGTGATGACCTTCAACCTCTGATCCTCCTGCCTCCACCTCCTAGTAGGGGGATCACAAGCAAGAGAAGAGGCATTTCAGGTCCCTCTTTTTGGCATTCTACAGTAGTTCTGGGTCAAAGTTAGAATCACAGAGTCCCTCTCTGGACCCGCCCCTGGGCTATGGCCTTCTATAAGGTCTGCCAGGTGGCCCCTTCAACTAGCGCAGGGATAGAAATCCAAACAATGTGTAACTGAAGTCACTAGCTGCTCTATTGCCCTTATTATTGAAAAGCACAGTGACTTTGACAACATCCACAGAGAGTCACTAATGCCTGACACTTGTTACCTTAATCAATGAATGAACGAACAAGTGAATGAATGAATGAAGACTCAGGAAAATCATCTGAATGAAGATCCAGGAGAAGAATAGTAGGACCTACAGTAGGAGTCAAGAGAGAGGCCCTGACCTGTCCTGTAGTTAAAGAGTCACCCCTCCCAGCCGGATGTGCCACGTGGTGCTATGTTCATTTGTACAGTCTCCTCATTAGTGCGGCCCTCCCAACGTTAAGTCCTGTTTGAACTTAGAGCTAATGACTAAAGCTGGGTGGAGCAAAAGCCCAAGAACAAGCTGTTCCAGAAAGCATGTCCGGTCTGCTCTGCAAACGTACTTTCCTTCCCTCACCCACGTTTCTCCTTCTTTACAACCACACAAGGAGCACTTCTGAGGGGCTAAGGAGGCATACACAAAAGGCAGTTAGTTCAGAGCATGGGGGACTCTGTCTCCTCGATGCTTACCTGACTCCTTCCTTTTTTAATTTTTTTAAAAATGTCAAGGTAAACACTGCCTAAATAAATACTATAAAATATATGGCCTTTAGATATCACTTTGACGTGATAACTGGCCCGTCCAGACGACCTGCTTAAAAGCTACAAAATAAACAATGCTTCATTTATTTGGCCATTAATATAATTACACTCTGTTACAAGAAACTGCTATGAAAATAGTTCTATATCATGGTCCAGTTCACAAAAGGATTTTAAAAAGCCAAGGCAAGCATGTTTCCACAGTTACGACGCTGGCTGTAGTCACTGGCTAGCCTCATACTCCCTGGGCAGTCACTGGCTTTCTGAGAATTGGCATCAAGCCTTTAACACTCCAGCACTAAGAGATGAGAGCATCTCTATTTCCTCATGGTTCCTGCACTGGGGTGAGTGGAGACCATGCATGCCCTGTCCCAGGAAACCATCTATCTACCCTGCTCACAAACGGTTAACATTTCATGCTCTGCAGTGCTTCCATGTCACTAGGTGAGACCCTTCTAGGAAGCAGTATGTATTTTCTTTTACTGAAGAGACACTTTAAGTGTAATTTTCAGTGTTGGTTCCATAGGCAGTGATTTCTATAGTATAGTAGTTGAACAATGAAAAGGCATGCAATGTAGCAAATCCTCAAGAGCCATGAAAGCTCACCTGGAACCTGTAGGCCTGAGGTCCAAGGCTGTCGATTCCACACAAGGCGACCGCATTGAGTTTGTACAAGTTTTCTAGGACTCTTTTGTCTGCAACATAGAAAAGTGGAAGAGAGGATTTAGGACTTCTTTCTCAGAGAGACCAGGCACTCAGGAGTCTGCAACAGTCACCGAACGTGACAAACAGCAAGAAGTAGATATATTCCACCTGTCAAGGACATCACTGGCACTACATGAGAGATTCCCGCAAAGGCTTCTTCTGGCTCTTTCAAACTAGGACAAAGACTCTTCGATGTTGGGTGAGGAGGCACAGTGCCTCCTGTGGTTGGATGGGCTTGGTTAGAGAAGGAATCAAGCAGTGTGGGGTCTCATTGTGTGGGTGGCTTTGATGCCTGTGTGTGTTCTAGGCCTTGCACATGACCCTACAAAGTTATTCTCCAATCACAGAACAGTGGTTTTTAACTGATGACATGGCTGAATTATCTGTCTCTTGTGATTTTTCTGGTTGGATGTGAACAATTTTTTTGGTTGGCTTTGGTTTTGTCCCAGACAAAGTACTGGGACATACAAAAGAAATGATTCCATCCAACTCTAGTTTAGAGAACCAATGAGCTGTTGGGGTTCCTTGCAGGTAGGTACATGAGTAAAGACTTACTTACAGGGACATGGGCAACTCAAAAGCATCTACATCACCAAAAAGCTCATACTATCTATCCTGAGTAAGGTTCACAAAAGTTGCCCAACTTGCAGGTGTCTCCTCCGGAGACAGTCTCTCCTTCCCAGTAATGTTTAGTGCTTTTATAGTCGTGGGGAGGGGAGTTGTGAATCTTGTCAGCCTCCCACCTTCCAGAATCTCCTTCCTTCCTACAGGAGGGAATGGTTCAACTGGGAGAAAACAGAAACCCAACTTTCCCAGAAGAGTTAGGTCTGAGAATTGCTTCTTCGTACACAGTAAAAGCCTGCCTCGGGTAATGAGTCAGCTTGGTCTCACTTCTCTCTTTCAGGTGCCACTGCTCCCGTTCACCCACCCACCGACTCAGCCTTCCTGAAGCACCATAGGTATTTAGATGTCTGGATTTCAAAGGATATTCCTACAGGCAGAATAAATTGAGGAAGCTGTACTTCCAAGATATTCCTCAGGGACCATAGTTGAAAGCACTAGCCACCAAGCCTAATGACCTGGATTCAGTCCTTAGGACCTGTATTATACAAGAGGAGAACCAGCTGGTAGAAGTTGTCTTTTGACCTTCCTACATACTATGGTACACACTCACTCCTACACCCACCACACACACACATATACATATACATACACACACACACACACACACACACACACACACACACACACACATACACAAAGAAAGCTGTCCAGCCCTGGCTACCATAGAGTCCCCTCTTGTTGCTCATCCTACATCCCTGTCAAATCACATCAGTCCTGTGTCTGATCTAGAACATCCCACTTGGCCAGGGATGCCCCTTCTGTAGGGCATGCTCTTCTCCTGGCTTGGCTCCTCCCTCTTCCTCAGACCATAGCAGAAACATCCCATCATCAGAAGGGCCATAGCTCTCATTTTCTTATGTTCCATCTCGTTCCTTGCTTATTTCTCCCACCATGGCCATTCTGTTTGGATTCTGTACCAGTCTGCCTACCTGTGATGTCATTGCCTACCTGCCACTAGGAGTGGCTCTGCCTAGTATACAAAAGGACAGAGCCACCTCACCCCTCCCGCTTACCTCTTATTCTCTTCCTCCCTCTTGCTTTCCCTCCTCCACTCTCTTCCTCTCTTCCTCTTCCTGTCTCTCTTCCTCTTCTTCTCTTCCTCTTCTTCTCTTCCTCTCTCTCTGTCTCTCTGTCTCTCTCTCTGTCTCTCTCTCTGTCTCTCTCTCTGTCTCTCTCTCTGTCTCTCTGTCTCTCTGTCTCTCTCTCTCTCTCTCTCTCTCTCTCTCTCTCTCTCTCTCTCTCTGTCTCTGCTCCCCCCCTTTTCTTCTCTCCCCATGCTCATATAATAAACTTTTCCATATAATATCTATTGCCTGGTATCTTATTTTTTTAATCATTAAAATATTCCATTCAGAGATAAACTGATTTTGTTCATTTTCTTCATTTTTTGTCTCTCTCTCACAGGAAGACAGATATATTTGCATTTCCAGTGAAAGGCACAAATGCCACCCTTCTAATTCTACTCTGAAGATGCAGCCCCCAGTGCAGGGAGTGGTGTGTCCTTGGAGATGGGGTTTGGGGAGGTGAGTTGCTGTAGGTGAAGTCATGAGGCAGGGTTCCAGAAAGGAGAAACTCTGTGCAAAAGAAAACAGAGTTCCTCTTGAGAGGGGCCCATAGAGAACCAAGTGTGAACTTCACAAAGCTGCCAATGTAGCTTAAGGCTCAAGTATTTCCCTAGCATCTGGGAAGGGCCCAGTTTGAATCCTCTCTGTAACGAGATGATACTTAAAAAAGAAAACATAACTGTCTTTTATGATAGGATATGTGGTCCTAGATGATCCCTCTCAAGCATTCACTGGCCAGGGTTGCATAGCTTATCAGGCCATTGAGACATAGGTTTAATTAAACACAGGCTAATCTTTTCTTTTTTCTTTTTTGCTGGTCTCATCATAAATCTCTATTACTGCCACACTACTAGAAGATATATCTAGGCAAAGTCCACATGCACAGCTGGCTACCAGGTCAGACGTCTCAATTAACTAACTTTATCTGTCAGATGGCTTCTGAGACACATGTAGCTCAGACTGGCCTTGAACTTGCCACAAAGTTAAGGATAACCTTCAACTCCTGAGTGCTGGCATTACTGACCTATATAAGCAGCACCCGTTCTGGCCAAAAATTAGAATTCTTCAGAAGCTTTAGCACTGTGTAGAAAGAAACTAATCTTAGAACACCCCAGTGGAGCTGCATAGCCCTCTGTTAAGTGAATTTATAAAAGCTAATTCTAAAGTTTTTATGCAATTTTTCTTATATGCTAAAGGATAATAATTTAAAACTCAACCTAATCAATCCTTACAAACATTAGTTTTTCTCTTCTTTTTTTTTCTTTCCCTTTTTCTTTCAGTTTTTCTGTGTAGCCCTGACTGTCCTAGAACTTACTCTGTAGACCAGGCTGGCCTCAAACTCACAGAAACCTGCCTGCCTCTGCCTCCAAAGTGCTGGGATCAATGGCATGTGATATCCGCACCTGGCTTACAAACATTAATTTCAAACGCCTCAAAATCAGCTACTTGTTTATTTTATTGAAAACTGAAACTTGAATTTTTTCTTTGGTTATTAAAAAACAAAACTAAGTTAAACTACTAGGGTACTCTGGGCAACTTCACCCTCTTGGGAAATGTTAGTTTTATTTTCTTCCGGGCAAAAAGTTCAGGACTCCTAAATTGTTTTATTGCTGGTTGTCCTAAAGAGCCATTGTTAAATTTTCATAAAGAGCTATCCAATCTTAGAACCCAGTTTATTCTTCAACACGTTTTGTTTGAGAAAACATTGGTTACAATGCTACTATCTCAGTTACATCTATGGCCTATATATGCAGATATGCTAAATAATTACCAACATTCTAATACTAAAGCTCCATAGAAACAACAGGTTTTAATTGGTTCATTGTAGGTAGGCACTGTTTAAGTATTTTAAATGAATAATTTAACTTTATCCTTGCAGTGACCCTCTGAATGAGATACTGTTACCTACAGAGTAAACTGAGGCCTTAAGAAAGTGCTACAGGGCCAGGAGCTGGCTGCCAAGCAGGAGGACCTGAGTTCAGGGGAGGACCTAGAACCATGTGACAGAATGAGAAAACTGATTCCTGAAAGTTGTCCTCACACACCCCCATACTTGTACACCCTTGCATATGCGCTCACACACAATAAATAAATAAATAAATAAATAAATAAAATAGCTACTGCTGAGGAAAACCAATTCTGTTCCTAATAACAGAGGAAGCAAATATCTAAAAGAACAAAGAAAAAACTATTTTCTAGGCAAAATGTTTTTGTTTCTATGCAAAAAATAATCACTGCAGTCATTACATGTTAAACACTTGTCCTGGAGCAACATCATCAACAATACAAGTTCAGGTCATCCTCTTCCAGGCTTATGTGTTGACATCTGACTTAACTATTGGATCCATGGGGAGCACACTCATGAAAATATCATTTACAGTGTGTGTTTGGTATTCAGAAAACATTCAGCAAATATTTTTAATTAAGTAAATGAATGAAAGCCCTTACAATTTCCAGGATGGCCAGGGCTACAGAGAAGCCTAGTCTAGGAAACACACACACACAAAGAGAGAGAGAAAGAGAGAGAGAGAGAGAGAGAGAGAGAGAGAGAGAGAGAGAGAGAGAGAGAACAAAAAAGCATAACTACACTTAATTAAATATTGCCAACTAGTAAATAAAAGTAGCGATCTCAGCACTTAAGAAGTCCAGGCAGAAGGATCCCAAGTTCAAAGCCAGACTGGCACAGTGAGACCCCATCTCAAACGAAGTAAAACAGGGCCTAGGGAGGTGGTCAGTAACGTGGTTGTTTGCAAGCACAAGGCTCTGCATTCAAATCCCCAAAATTCTTATCATCAGCTGTGTGTTGCCAGATGTATCTATATTCCCAGTGATGGGAAGACAAAGACAAGAAACTCTCAAGGGCTCACTGGCCACCCAGCCTAGTCAATCCATGAGCTCCTTGTTCAGTGAGAAACTGTCTCAAACAAATAACAAGATGAAAAAAAATGGAGGACACCTCCGTCTTCCATGTGCACACATATGTACATGTACACCCACACACTTAACAAAACGGAACAAAAATCTTCAGACCACCTGACTCTTGCATTCATGGCGGTCGGGTCCTAAGCTCTCTGTTCACGGCTACCACTACATTGCCAGGCACAGACAGTGAGGAAAAATACAGACTGTGGATTAGTCTGTAAACAATAAGGGACCAGCACCGGATACCAGGACAACACTGCCTGAACTGCCAAGTCTCTTTTGAGGGGTGCGGGTCGGGGAGTTGGGGGAGTGCGGGAGTGCGGGAGTGCTGTGGCTTGTTGGAAGGGTAACTTATGTAGTGATCTCTGCATACTAATTGTATAGGCTCTGGATGAATCTTTACTTCAATCACCACTGTTCCCACAGTCTACTTCAATATCTGGAATCGAAGGTTGTTTGTCCTCTCTCACAGGTCCTTCACCATCCGCTCCTCCCTACAAGGTCAGCAGTTGAGGGCACTGACGCTCAAAGAGTTTTGTATGGACTGCTCCAGTGCCAGCTGCCCACTTCCGAATAAACTCAAGCCACCACCTAGGAAGCGACAACAGGCCTACCGGGCTTGAGAGATGGCTTACAGATTAAGATGGCATCAACTCTTGTAGAGGACCAAATTTAGTTCCCATCACCCATCCTGGAAGGAACCACCTATAATTTACAGGGCCCCTCTGGACCTCCCTGGGTAGACACTCACCCGTGCATAACAACACATAGACATATACACGCAATTAAAATATTTTTTTTTAATCTAAAAAAAATGAACCCTATTCACTGCATGGGCTTAACACTAAAACAGTGATTCTCAACCTGCGGGTCACTGCCCCTTTGGGGGTCACACATATCAGATATCCTACATATCAGATATTGACTTTATAACTAATAACAGTAGCACACACACTTTTGAAAACATGCTGCACCAAAACATCATTTTTCGATGTACCTCATGTGCCTCTAAAGCATATTCCAGCTACTTCCAGCTCTTGGGGTTTGGCTTCATTTATTTAATTTCATTAAAGTCTTTTTTTCTGTTTTTCTTACACTGGGGTCCTCTGTATTAGAGAGGGTTGTCAAAAGAAACAGAACTGATAGACTAAACCTTTATTACTAAAGAGGACTCCTTAGAACAGCTTACAGGCTGCAGTCCAGCTAGTCCAACAATGGCTGTGTCCTGACAAAAGACCAAGAATCCAGTAGTTTCTCAGCCCCTGAGGCTTCATGGTTCAGCTGGTCTTCAGTTTACATTACATACTGGACAAGTACGTTACGTTACCAGTGAAGGAATGCCTCAGCAGCAGACAGATGAACACGCCAGCAACAATGACATCAAGCAGACAGTAAGAAGCAGCTTCCGTGTTTCTTTTATGTGGCCTGAAACCAGAGGTGTGGCCCAGATTTGGCAGGGGGTCTTCCCACTTCATATGAGCCAGTCAAGAAAACCCCTCACAGGCGTGCCCACAGGCTTGGGTTTCGATCGACCCCAGATGCAGTCAAGTTAACAACCCCAATCAGCCATCACGTCAGCTGAGCACAGGTGAACTCGTTCTACTGTGTGGCCCACCGAAAAGAAAGCACGTGGCCCAGGTGCTCACTAGTTGAGTATCATTCCTGTTACCTGCGTATTTGCTAGTGTGCACATAAACACACACACACACACACACACACACACACACACACACACACACACACACAAATAAAACATAGAAAAGGGATGGCATTTGGGGGAGGAGGTATAGCTAAGAGGTAGCCAGGTCCAAACCACGGCAAGAAGAAGGCAACAGAGAAAGTGGGGGGGGGGGGGGGAGGGAAAATCCTAAGCCTAACCTCAGAGCTAAGGAAGAATCTTAATTTTAATATAATACCCAGGTGTTATGAATGTAGAGTGAAATGTGAGATACACTATCCTAAGAGGCACAGGAGGGGATGAGCAGTACCCATGTTCTAAAAAACAAATACTGCTTGCTGGGCACTCAAAGCGTCTCTTTGCCTCCCTTCCCCCTTCTCTCTGTATATAAGTTTGTGTGCATGTGTATGGGTGTCTAGCACATCAGTAACTGTCAGACTGCAGTGGCAAATCTTCATTGTGTTTTCTTGTGCTCTGGTTTTCCCAGCCTTGCTTTGTTACAGCATTTTTATGTCTTCCCAGTGAGAGACCACTGAAGTAAGCAGAACCGCCTCCTTTGAAAGACCCGGCAGAGGGGGTGGTTCTTGAGCTGAATTCTACTTCTATGAAACCTAATATTTTAAAAAACAAACTCACTGGTAGATTCTTTACAGCATTGGTTTATTATTTCCATCTTCTCCTTCAACTTTAGTTTTTAACATTTCAATTCTTGGATCAGTTGCCATGCCATGGCTGCATATAATCAGATTATTTGGGAGGCTGAGTCATGGGCGGCAGGTTCAAGGCCAACTTTACTACCTAATGAGAATCTGTCTTAAAAATAGACAGATGATAGATAGATGGGTAATAGGTAGACAGATGAAATAAATACCGAAATATAAAGCACAGTTTCGGTGTAACCGATGTTTCACTCTGACTCCCGGCTGAAGGGGTGCTGCCCAGGCACGGGAGCTGCAAGCACACCTTTTCATTGCTGGTAAGTGACCATCATCTGGGAGGTTTCTGACAAGAGCATGTAGTGGAAGTTTTGGTGTCTTTAAAAAACTCAGTTGTGTTCTTGGAAGCGTGTTTCTGTTTTAATCCCAGGTGTGTGGGATATGGGGCTGATTCAGACTGTCCACAGCAGCAAACTATTTGCCTGAGAGGGGCTCTGTGCCAGTTGTAGATAGTTTAATTCTGAGGACTGAGGAGAGGGAGTAAGTCCCAGACCTAGAAGGGAGGCAGGGGGCTCTCTCCTGCTGCTCCTGGTTGCTCTTGATGCTGTTTGACAAGAAGTTGGAGAGATCCTGAAACGAACACTGGACTTGGCCCAAAGAACCCAATGACACTAAGCAGCAGGAAGTAGCTAAGGAGAACTACGCACGTCTCCCCACTTTCTTTCTCTCCTACCTGGTGGTGGGGTGTTGGAAGGAACTGGGGTGAGAGGGGAGAAAGATAAAAGAAACCTAAACTAAAATAGATTTTTATAAGAGCACCTACAAGAACAGATGCATAGGGTTACACGAGGTCCTTGCTTTAATTCCAGTAACCAAAACAAGGCAGGTAAGCTCAAAACGATTGCTGTTTAAAGCACATCAGGTGCACAGAGATAGCTAAGTGAACCTAATGGAAGCAAGGGCCAATCTCTACCCAGCAGAGAACTGTGCGGTCACGTTCACCTTCGTTGGCTGGAATAGGGAAAAACCGTGCTGGCCAAGAACCATTTGAACTCACCTGCCTGAAGAGCAGCAGCCTGAATGGGTCTGCCCTACCTTCCCGCTCCACACAGAACCATCACGGGCTACTAGACACGGCTCTGCAAAGTCGGAGGCAGAAAAAGGACCTAAGGGGTCTCCTTGGAGCATGTGGGGGCTTTTGTGGAATCCGTAGAGCTTGTAAAGGGGTTGGTGCTGAAGAGAGAGCTATCAGAAACAGAAGGCAAGGAGCAAAGGGCAAAGAGGATAAAGAGGCCATGAGTAGGGCTGTAAAGCAGGGCGAGCTCCCCCACAGTTGTGAAACCTGCCAGCTTAGTTGTGAAGTACAGGTGCATCTCAGCAGTCTCCAGGACAGCTCAGGCCTCAGGCTGAGTTGAAAGCTAAGAACCAAAGCTCCCATCAAGCCAGTTAAGAGCAAATGATGAAATTCTTTTTCAGGGCTGAGAAATACTCGTGTGTGTGTGTGTGTGTGTGTGTGTGTGTGTGTGTGTGTGTGTGTGTGTGTGTGAGAGAATTTTTTTAAATCCATTCATCTGAGAACACCTTGGGCAATTTCATATCTTGGTTATAATGCATGGTGTTGTAATTCGGCCATAAAAATGTAATCCTGTGATATTACAGAAGTGTGAACGGAGAACTTAACGCTAAGTGAAATAAGCCAGGCACTGGAAGATACACTATGGCATGTTCTCGTTCCTACGTGGAAACCAAGATGTTGATCTCAAGGAAGTACGCGGATGGACAGTGGCCACTAGAAGGGCGAGGACGTGGGAGGGCCTGGGGGCGGGGGCTCGGAGGGAAGATGGATGACAGGTAGTAAAATACTATTAGGAATAAGTCCTAATGCTTTACAGCACAGCGGAGCTTGCAGTAAGTTATTAGAGATTTTACAAAGAACTGAGAGAAAGTTTGAAAGAGTCCCAACGCAACAGAATGATAAAGATTTAAGAAGACACTTTAACTATGTAATTGGACCAAACGTTCACAAAGAATTCTTACATTTTTAATATTATCCTTCTTTATTGTTGTTATTATTGTATGTGTGTGCCTGTGTCTGTGGAAAGAGAGGGGTGGGGTGAAATCAGGCTATGAGCCACACTGGGAGGTCCAAGGACAACTTCCAACACTCCTTTCAGAAGTCAGGTCTCGATGGAGTTCAGTCTTAGCCTGACAAGCACTCTTACCCCCGGAGCACCTCACCAGCCCTTTCTTTTCCTTCTTTCCCTTTCTCAAAGTGTATGTGTGGAGATAAGCAAGAGAATACACCTCACGGCTAAAGCAGAAAAGGGTTGGGGTGTAACTCAGGTATGGAAGAGTTGGGGTGTGGCTTGGGGATAGAGTGCTGGCCTAGGACATGTACAACCCTAGGTTCTGTTCCAGAACCACCAAAGCAAGTGAACAAACCAACAGTTTAGATATGCTTGTATACCCGAAGTAAAAACTTAAAAGACAGAGGCAGACACAAAGTAAATCACTAAAGTACAAACCATCCATGCTATACAGATGTTAAAGGGAGGCTGGCAGGATGGCTCAGTGGGCAAGGCATCACAACCTAAGACTGACAACCTCAGTTCAGGCCCTAGCCCCACATGGTGGAAGGAGAAAACTGACTTCTGACAGTTGACCTCTGACCTCTAGTGAGTGGTGACAACATGCATACTCACCACACAAGGCAAGTAAAACCGTAATGACTTTTCAAATAAAGTAAAATGAAGTCATTTTTCAGTCAAACAATCCCTACTACAAGAACAAACAAAACATAAAAATACTACAAGTTTCATGTTACAAGAAAAGCTAGCATTAACATTTTTCATACTAGATAGAAGAGATCAGAAAGAAAACCCAGATCTGGAAAAAGTCCCAGAGGACCAATAGATAGCAACCTCATGCAATATATCTAGAGCTTTATTTCTGTTTGCATATGCGCTCACATGGATATTTTAAAATATTATTGAGGATAGATGTGGTAGCCCACACCTTTAACCCTAGCACTCGGGAGTCAGAGGCAGGTGGAGCTCTGTGAGTTGATGGCCAGTCTGGTTTATGTCATGAGTTTGCGCCCAGCCAGGAATACATAGTGAGACCTTATCTGGATTAAAACAGCAGCAACAACAGCAAGAGGCTCAGAAGATGGTTCAGTCATTAAGAAAAGCTGTTGCTCTCACAGAGGACCTGAGTTTGAATCCCAGTACCCACATGGTGGCACCCAAACATCTATAACTCCAGTTCTCGGGGGATCCAACACACTTTTCTGGCCTCTACAGACACCAGGCATGGACATGGTATTCATGCAGACAAAAAACTCCTACACAGAAATTAAGTCTGAATTTTAAAAAGTAAAAGGTGTATGTGTGTGTGTGTGTGTGTGTGTGTGTGTGTGTGTACTGTTGACTAGTTAAAGCAAAATAAATAATATATCCTGAGATTTACAACATATGAAGACATTTTTTTAAAAAATCAAGAGTCTAAGCCAGGTGTGGTGGTGCAGGCCTTTAATCCCAATACTGAGGAGGCAGAGGCAGGTGCATTTCTGTGTGTTCGAGGCCAGAATGGTCTACAAAGTGAGTCCAGGACAGCCAGGGCTGTTACACAGAGAAATCCTGTCACGAAAAACAAAACAAAGAAACAAGAGTCTGAAAATAAGAGCATACAAGGTGGGATGGAGGCAAAATAGAACTTTTTTTTTTTAAAGGCATTTGTTTGGAGCCTACAGGTTCAGGTTAGAAGAGAGCCCATAATTGCAAGGAGCCCAGCATCAGGCAGGCAGGCAGGGATGCTGCTGCTGCAGCAGTCACAGAGCTCAAATCTTGGCAGAGACTAGTATTAATGTTCTACAACCTCAAAGTCTGGCCCCAGTGACACACCTCCTTCAACAATGCCACACCTCCCAATCTTTCCCAAACCGCCCTATCAACTGAGAACCAGGCATTCAAACCCAATAGCCTACAGGGGCCATCCTCAATACACCCACCAAACACTGTACAGCCATGAATATACTCTTTTGATAAAAACTTGTGTTGTTTAACGTGTTTTTGATAATCTGATACATTATATGTCATCAGAAAGTGTTTTTTAATTACTGAGGAAATATTAGCTGCTAGAAACCCACCTCCTCACCAACGTTTAGTTGACACAGTTTATTTTAGTGAAAAGATAGTGTATCGAGGCTTTAGCTTCCTTTTTCCCAGAAACTAATGAAGCCAAACAACCTTTCAAGTGCCTATTGGCTGTAGATATGTCTTCTTTTGTGGAATATTTGTCCAAAAATTTTTGCTCTGTGTAAATGTTGGATTATTTCCCTTTAAAAGTATTATATATAAGAATAAAAGTCATCAAGGTGTGGTGGCACAAGCCTTTAGTCCCAGCACACTTGGGTTGCGGTGGGCAGAAACAGGCAGATTCCTGTGAGTTCAAGGCCAGCCTTAACTACATAGCAAGCCCCAGGACAGCAAGACTACATAGTGAGGCCCTGTCACAAAAAAACAAACAAACAAACAAACTCCCATACAATTAAGGCCAATGAAGTGTCTAGTGTGTAAACATACTTGCCATCAAGTGTACTTTGAGGGTTAAGAAGAATCATATAAGTAAAATGTATAAACCCTAGGACAAGCCACACAGGGCAAAAACATGTTTTTTCATAGAGACAATATAAACAAATAACAATAACCAGTTGTAATGAAGAGTCTGAAGTAAACTCACTCTTACCCACTGCACCTGGGAGAACCATGAAAACAAATTGCAAGAACAATTCTGTGTTTTTGAAGAAATTGGGGTCACAAGATTCTTGACTTGCTTTCCTGGGTCTTCTTTCTCACACGCACTCAGAATCCCCTTGCATGACTCCATTCTTGAGTCATGTTCCAACAATAAATTCATCTGTAGTGATAAAATTCAGAAGGGGAAGCCAGGCGGTGGTGGCACACGCCTTTAATCCCAGCACTTGGGAGACAGTGCATCTCTGTGAGTTTGAGGCCAGCCTGGTCTGCAAATTCAGTCTAGGACTCAGCCAAGGCTACATAGAGAAACTCCATCTGAAAAAACAAAAGCAAAAACAAACAAGCAAACAAACAAAGAATTCAGAAGGTGATTGTGGGGGTGATGGAACCTAAAGAACATGAGTAAATGTTCTGGGTTGATTACCAAAAAAAAAGGAAAAAAGAAAAGAAGTTCTGTACCTTGTGTGTCAGTCAGCTTTTCTTCAGTCACTGTGACAAAATTTCAGATTTAAAAAAAAAAAAAAACCTTAGGCCAACAAGATGGCTCAGTGAGTAATGACACGTGTCACCAAGCTTGATGGTCTGAGTTCAATCCCGGGGATCCCCACAGTGGAAGGAGACAACTGACTCTGGCAAGTTGTCCTTAATTTTCACATGTATGTGTGGCACATGCATGACCACATACCTGCACACATGTGTATGAACACACATTAAATAAAGGTAACATTAAAAACAAACCCTTAAAAGCCAGGTATGGTGGCACAAGCCTTTCATGCCAGCACTTAGCACTGAGGCGGCACAGGAAGGCTGATCTCTGTGAACTGCAGAGTCAAAGTGACATAGTGAGGACCTATTTTTAAAAAAATTTTTTTTAAATCTTGAAAGAAGGAATGTTTCCCTAAAATATATCCATAGATAAGGGGGGCATTGCAAATCAAATCTCCAGTTCCAGGAACAGGTTACTTCTTTTTGAGTTGTTAACCAGCAGAGTCTCACACACCCCCAAACATGTCAGGCTGTTGCCACTGCTCTTGGCTACCCTCCAGAACTTGATGGTAGGACACTATAAATGGCGATATCGAATACTTGCATCGTAGAACGTGGAAAAATCCAGCTGGGACTCACTGGAAGCTTCCTCCCTACTGTGTAGCTTTCATAGTGCTGGAAGGTTCCACACATGATGCTGGGAGGAGAAAAGTAAACATTAATCATCTGATTTGTGCTGTGAACCCTACGAGTTACAATTACGATTGTCCTGGCAAGTCAAACACACTGGTGCATTAGTGGCAAAAATGTTATGGGAGTAACCAACAACTCTCTAATTGAATTTTTAAGTCCAATTCCACAAGATAGAGCCCATACCCATCACTGTTATTAGGGCCAAGAACCTATGTCTAGAAGGTCATAGGCCACAGGGAAGAACTACTACTATTATTCTGCTAAGGGGACAGCATAAAAATGACTAAAATGGCTTTCGGCTACCCCCACAGATTAATTCTTCTCTCAGTTCTCAACAAATAACATTCTTCTTGAGATAGATGGTGATTAACTCAGAGAACCTGAATCGGTCAACATGCAGAGATTAAGGGACTATACATAGCTTGCACATCCCTAAGAGAGCTAGAAAGATTGTAAGAGCCGGAGGTGGTAGGTGACTGCAATGATACAGTATGTTCTGGACACCAGCAGGTACCCATATGAACTCACGGGGATTGTGAAGACATACACAAGACCTGTGCACACTCAAGCCAGACCAAATCACAGCGGGGGAGTAGGGGCTGGCATGAAGTTCCACTCTTAGTCCGGCAGTTATTGGCATTTGATACCTGCTAGAAGAGAAGAGTCAGTTTTATCTAAGGGCGTGACTTTAGGGATAGGTTGACTGCTCTCTAAGGCATCGTACCCCCACCACCACCACCACCACCCACCACCACCACCACCCACCACCACCACCACCCACCATCACCACCACCCACCATCACCACCACCACCCACCACCCACCACCACCACCACCCACCACCCCCCCCCACCACCATCACCATCACCACCACCATCACCACCACCACCACCACCACCACCATCACCATCACCACCACCCACCACCACCACCACCACCCACCACCACCCCCACCGCCACCACCACCACCCCCCCCCACCACCACCCACCACCACCATCACCACCACCACCATCACCACCACCGCCCACCACCACCACCCACCACCACCACCACCCACCACCACCACCACCCACCATCACCACCACCCACCATCACCACCACCACCCACCACCCACCACCACCACCACCACCACCACCCCCCCCCACCACCATCACCATCACCACCACCATCACCACCACCACCACCACCACCACCCACCACCACCACCACCACCCACCACCACCCCCACCGCCACCACCACCACCACCACCCCCCCACCACCACCACCACCCACCACCACCATCACCACCACCACCATCACCACCACCATCACCACCATCACCACCATCACCATCACCACCACCACCATCACCACCATCACCACCATCACCATCACCACCACCACCACCACCACCACCACCACCATCACCACCATCACCACCACCACCACCACCATCACCACCATCACCACCATCACCACCACCACCACCACCATCACCACCATCACCATCACCACCACCACCATCACCACCATCACCACCATCACCATCACCACCATCACCACCACCACCACCACCACCACCACCACCACCATCACCACCATCACCACCATCACCATCACCACCATCACCACCACCACCACCACCATCACCACCCACCACCACCATCACCACCCACCACCACCACCACCACCACCACCCACCACCACCATCACCACCACCACCATCACCACCACCGCCCACCACCACCACCACCACCACCACCACCATCACCACCATCACCATCACCACCATCACCACCACCACCACCACCATCACCACCACCATCACCACCACCACCCACCACCACCACCACCACCACCAACCACCACCCACCACCACCACCACCACCACCATCATCACCCACCACCATCACCACCACCACCACCACCACCCACCACCACCACCATCACCACCATCACCACCACCACCACCACCACCACCACCACCACCACCCACCATCACCACCACCACCCACCACCACCACCACCACCACCACCACCCACCACCACCATCACCACCACCACCATCACCACCATCACCACCACCACCACCACCACCCACCACCACCATCACCACCACCACCACCACCATCACCACCACCACCACCACCACCACCACCCACCACCACCATCACCACCACCACCACCACCACCACCATCACCACCACCACCACCACCACCACCACCCACCACCCGAGAGTAACACAAATGGAACTCAATGTGTTTAAAAACACATGAAGGAGACCATGAAGCTAGGTGGGAGGAGAAGTGGGGACGCATCAGGGAGGAGTCCGGAGCGTGGATTTGTTTCAAAATACATTGCCAGAATTTATACAAATAGGCTTTTAAAAGACAAACAGCTTTATTTTGGCTCATGTTTTCAAAAGTGTTGCTTTGGATTTTATGATGAGGTTGAACACCATGTCAGGGTGTGGAGAACAAAGCCGGAGGGAAAGAGCCAGGGACTGGGTCCCCATGTCTGCTTCAAGTCCAGGCTTCCAATGACCTGTCTTCACACTACTAGGACCTGCTCTTAAAAGTTCCAGGACCTCTCAATTATGCCCTGGCTGGCGACCAAGGGTATGGCTTTTGTGGGACAAAATAAGACCAAAACCATACCAGCTAGCGACAATACAGACTTACTTCATTTACCTCCATTCATGACTCAAATGTTTAAAATCTGTTTACTTTATTATCTGTTTACCTCTCAATAAAACAAGTAAATGTGGTGTGTGTGTGTGTGTTTGCGTGTGTGTTTAAGAGCAGAGATTTAAAGAGGATGAACACAGACAGAGAATTATTAGATGTGTTTTCCATATGGAGAATCCGTGCATGCTTTTATTTTGTGTGTGTAGCATCTTCTGTAACAAACTCTACCCTGTATCTAAGAATGGTACAGTAGCCACATCCAATTTTATAAACTTTTATGGCCCTGGACACTGAATTGGTGATTGAACTGAGGGCTTTGTGCAAGCACTCTACTGACCCAGCTACAATCGAAGCTCCTTACTTATGTTTTTATAAGCAGCTGGAAAGATTTTCCATGGTGCAGATACTACTCATCTCTTTATTTGTAGAGGAGAGGCAGAGCAAACTGACAATACTCTCTCTAGAACAGAGCAAAATTCCAACCTCCAAATCAGGATCTGTTGATATGCTGCAAAGTCAGTGTGGTAAGACAAGTCCAGAATGTTCTTCTTTAGATAAAAATCTAGTAAATTAGACTAGGAATTGTCAGATCAGACTATATGATACATATTTATTTGTGAGGCTTTTGTCTGTAAATGCATTGGCCTGGATTCTTTTTCCTACGTAGTTGTTGCAAAGTAAGCAAAAATTAAACACCTGTAAACTCAGCACTGAAGAGGCAGAAGATGATGGCACAGGACAACAGCCTGGATTTTATAGTGAGTTTCAGATCTTCCTGTTTGCATATAAGTGGCCTGCTGCCTCTAGGTTGCTTAGCAACCAACCATGTCATCACCTGCCACCTGGTGTGTGCCAGACTATAAAAGGGCCAACCTGCCACCTTGACTCTCTTACTTTTTCCTCTTATTCTCTTACTCTTTCTCTCTGTCCCCCTGGGGTGCCTTTCCCCCCCTCTTTCTCTCCTCATGCTTCTACAATAAATCTTATATCATGTATGTTGTGTGGCGCATATTTGACACACTCTCCAGACACATGGTGAGATCCTATTTCAAAAGGGGGTGGGGAGTGGGTGGCTGGACATAATGGTGCACGGCTTTAATGCCAGTATTCATCGAGGCAGAGATAGGCAGACCTCAGTGAGTTAGGGTTTAACCTGGTCTGCATAGGGAGTTCCAAGCCAGCCAGGCCACCCTGTCTCAAAAGAACAAAACAAAGCAAAATAAAATATTCAATATTCAGGGTTCCAAGTGAGAGCATAAAGGTAGGTATGGCCGGTTTCGGCAGGTGGCAACATTCCCTCAGGTTGAAGTTTTTTCTGCCAGAAGGAAGGGACGGCTGGTGAGCCCCGGCAGGTAAACAAAAGGTCACATTTCCCACAGTACAGAAACTTGAAAGAGGCTTGAGGGCCTCCTTAACTCAATAGTATGTTAAGGAATAAACAATTGCTAGGGGTAGAGATTGTAACCAGCCAAATAGCCAAGAATGAAATCTTTTGACTACTGAGGGGCTGCCTGCAAGCTGCAACAGAGAATTCCAGGGTTGCAATTTTTCAAGAAGTCAGTGTCACCCATGTTGGGTGGGCTTTCTCAGGATGCAACTGCTTTGAGGTGTTTTTTGGGGGTGGGGCAGTAAGCCAATTTTGACTCATCAAATTGGATGTTGGTGTAATCATTACTTTGGTCTATCACTAACTCCCTTTCTAGGGTGAGTAGACAAATGTCTACAAAGGAAAACTCTGCCACTCAACAGTAGCTGTTGCTATATACCAACTCAACTCCGGCTTACCTGTATTTAAGACATATGGAAGTACATGTGTCTTGGATTATGATAATATATATGAAATATGTATGTATTGGGATGGAATATATATACATACATACATGCACATGAGACGCTGTCTCATGTATCTCAGGCTGGCTATGTATAGAAGATAAACTTGACCTTCTCATTCTCCTGCCTCCACCTCCCCCGTACCTGGAACTACATGTATATGCCACTACACCCAGTTTATATGGTGCTAGGGATCAAACCCAGGGTTTTACCCATGCTGGGCAAGCAGTCTGACAACTGAACTACAGGCCATTATAAAATGTATTTGTTACTGTGAATGGGGGGGGGGGGGGAAACAAGCAAAGATGTCATTTGTATTATCTGAGCAAGCAAGAAATGAAATATTTCATCCCTCCCAGTACAAAATTTTCACCTTTACACAATTAGACAAAACAAGATAAAGGGGAGTGACCAAAAAAAAAAAAAAAGGGCAAGAGTATCACTGGTCAGTGGGACTGAACAATTCCGGAGGGTCTCTCACACTAAGTACTATGTCAATGGGCTCCTCCTAAGTGGTACCCCTCCACTAGGCAGCCCTGAGGCGTGAACAAAAGTAAAGCCCTTGTTGGGGGAGGGAAGCCACCTGCAGCAGTTATTTTTATTTAAATCACCTTTCCCAGGCTTGATGATTAAAATGTAATAAAAAGTGTCATAATGCCTACTTTTCTTTTTCACTAAGACAAAGTCTATTTCTCTGTGTAACAGAGCTCTGGCTGTCCTAGACCTGATTTGTAGACCAGGCTGACTGACTTCAAACTCACAGAGATTCCAACTGCCTCAGCCTCCCAAGTGCTGGGATTAAAGGAGTGTGCCATCACACCCAGTTTATAATGCCTACTTTTAAACTGCCAGAGTGAAATTCTCATCTCTCATTGTAATGTGATTTTTCTAAGCGTCATGCCTCCCCCACGCAGAAGAAACCCAATAATGTTATTTCAGATTTACTAATAAAGTCAGTGTGTCATTGTGTAACTTCAAAATTACAAAGAACGAAGTATAGCTCCTGAAGTCTAACAAACCTGGATTCTTATCCCCAGCGAAGCCCAGACCATATAACGGAAGGTAGTCACTCAGTATCCCTGAGCATCAACTTCCCAGTATGTTGTATAGCTTCAGGACCTGGTCCAGTGCCTTGCTCTGAGGAAGTCTCTCAATAAATAAATGTGTTAGCTAACACTAACACTAAACCTTGTAAGGTGGGCGCAGCATACACCAAGTTCTTAGCATATGGCACACAGTAACTAAACAAGCATCCATCAAGGATCTACAAAAGACTTTAACCATCTGGTCTTCTCAGCTAACTGTCCCTAGCCCACCGTTGGGAGTGCCTTTCTTAATACACTGTCTCTCCTTTTAAAACAGATGGGGGTGGGGTGGGGGTGGGGTGAGGGTGGGGATGGGGTCTGAAGTAGTGACACTCTTCAGGACAGAAAGGTTCATCCTGGGAAGAATTGTTTTTCAAATAGCTGTAAACCATACAAGGGAAAACAACAGGTTTCTCTTTTATATTACTTTTTGAGGCAGGGTCTCATTAGCCCAAGCTAATTTTTTTTTTATTTTAAATATGTAACATATAAAAAAATAACTTTTTATGATCCTCCTGACTTTACCTCCCCAGTGCTGGGATTAGAGGCAAGTGGTGACATCACACCTAGTTTTATGTTCTGCTGGAACCAGAACTCAGGCTTTACTGCACGGCAGGCAAGCAAGCAAGCAACTCACTGACTCAGTTTCAACAGCCCCAAATAACACATTAAGTTACTTTGTCTGTCGCTCTGCCTGCCTGACTTCCTTCTTTTTCTTCCACAGATTTTAAAAAGAAGAAATCCAGACACCGCAGGATGGAGATAATGTTGATGCCTGAGCGTATATTTGGAACAAATAAAAATTAGGAATTGCTCTATGTTTATCATGTCCAGAACTTGGGAAGCTGAAAGTGGAGTTTTTTCAAGATTAAGGCCTACCTGAGATATGTAGGGAACCTGTAAATATTTTTTTTTAAGTACGTGAGCAATACACACATTTTGTTATTTACAGCTACAGCATTAAGTAAAGACTTGAAATGTACGGACCACTCAAATAGTTTTAAGGATGATATTTTCTTGAGCCATGAACCATACAGGCAGAATTGCAGAGATTCAATCCTGGGGTGGGAGTGCGGGGAGGAGGAGGGGGGAAGCACAAAAGAGGACATGTGCTCCTTCCTCTGACAGAGCGTATTTCCTGGTGGAACTTTGGTTTTGACGCAACCATGACAACGCTTCCCCCTCATTAGAGTTGCAGGAAGGTCGCAGCCCTCTTTCACCCTTACCCCACCCCCAACTGCAAGCACATACCCAAGCCTCGTGGCAGGAAGGTGGGAACATTCATTCCCTCCAAGAGAGATTGATGATAACCGGCCAGCCAAAGGACATCCGTCTAGGGAGGAGGGCCGGATCGCTAAGCCCCAGTGTGAGGTCAGCCAGTGAACAGTTAGAAAAGCAATCTTTTCTCACACTTGCTAATGGTTTGACGCTTGTGAAACATAAACAGGAAGTAGGAGCTTGAGCGACCTGAAGGAAATGCGCTCCCAGTTTGGTCAGCATGTGAATCCCAGTTCTCCAGGTCGTCAGAACACTGCCAATTTAGATTGACCGCCCCCCCCCCCAAATTACACCCCCTCCCAGTATTGACCCCATTCCCCTCCCGCAGGTCTCCAGCCAGGGCACTCCGCAGCAGGGTGGCTGACCCCAAGCTCGGTGGGAAAGGTTAACAGTCATCTCTCAACTCCCCGAACTTGCAGGGCAGGGGAGCGCAGAGGTCAGTGAAATCCCCAGCCAGGCCTTATTTTAGTCATGAATTTCCACTGGCCCCTTGCTGTGTGTCAGCGCTGCTCATAGCGCCGCCGCAGGTTCTGCGTCTCAGATGCTTTCCCAGCTCCGGGCTCTTAGAAGGTCAAAGAGACCAGACTTTTCCAAGGCAGCTGGGGGGGGGGGGCGGCCTCAACGAAACTGAAGAACGCTGTGGCCCCTGGAGCTGCCCTTTGTGCCCCCACGCACGGGCCTGTGAGTTAACCTCTACTACTTAAATGACTTAGTTAGTATTAAATTAAAACCTCATCTTTTATTCTCTGCCAGTGGCCCCGATAGACTTTATGCTGAAGGATGTCTTCCGATTGGCCTCATTGGCTCCTTCCCAAGGTCCTTATAAATTCAAGGTCAAAATCCGTGTTTGATACCTCCACTGTCTCCAGCCACCAGCATACTACTGGGTAAGGGGTTCCATGAATGTGTGCTGCATAAATGTGGAGACATCACTGTGATAGGCGAAGATTTTTGTTTTCTTTTCTTTTCTTCATTCTTCCTCCTCTCTCCCCCTATCCTGGAATAGACCGCCAACAGCGCCACCCAAGTTCCTGGTTAGCAGCGGGATCCCATGCAAACTGGCAGCACGTTGCGCTGGGGGTCACAGCTTGGAAGCCGGCGCAGAGAGGCTTGCAGTGAGCCCAGCTACGGCCCGCGCCCGGGCCACGTGAAGCGTCACGCCCCGCACTACTGCAGGGCAGGCGTCGTCGCCGCGGTTGTGTAACGCTGCAGCCGGAGGGGAGGCGACCCGGACGCCTCTGCTCCGGAGGGGGCAGAGGAGGGAGGGAACGCCGGGCACTGTGCCCGGTATCTTTCTGTGCTTGACTAGCCAGGGTGGGTGGGGGCAGTGAGGCACCCTGGAAGGCGGGAGGAGATGGGTGCTTGCCAGTAGGGTGCCAGGCCACCCGCAGGCTGCGCCCCGGAGCTGAGCTCCCGGGAGAGTGAGGGGCCCGCCCGGCTCACACGGTCCACAGTCAGGTGCGCGCGGCGTGCTCGGTGGCGGCCTCGGCTGCCCTAGCGCCTGGCCGCCTGCCCGCTTCCCATGGGGTGACATCCGCTCCGCCCTCGGTCCCTCCCCAAGGCCGGCAATTCCTGGACACTGAGGCTGAGCGTGGGGGATGAGGAGTGGGGGGAGGCGGCTGGGAAGCCAGGACGGAAAGAAACCCCAGCCTCTGGGGAAGGCCAAGCGGGGCCGACGACTCCCTCCGCTGCACACCGGTTCCTAGGAGCGGGTCAGGCGGGGGAGGAGGAAGAGGGCTGGGCTGGAGCGACCGAAGGGATATTCCTCTCCTGGCTTGACTCAGACGCGGGCGGATCCGTCCTCCCCCGTTCCCTCCCAGGAGACGGGAACTTACTTCATTTCCCTGGGGCAGGTTCGCCCACGTTACCCCCCTCCCCCCAACTCTCCGGTTCCTTCCAGCTTCCGTGCCCCCCACCCAGCTGGGTAGGACTCAAGCTGCGCTGCCACCCCCTCTTTCGGGGAAAGGAGGCCGCAGCCGCAGACACCTGGGGCCCGAGGTTGGAGGGGGGAGCACTTCGCAGCCGCCAGAGCGTTGTCCAACACGTGAGACTCATGTGATGAAGCCCGGGGAGGGCGGGCAGGTCGCTCCTTCCCTCCCCGGCAGCGGCCAGACGTGCTTAGAGTCACAGGGTAGAACACGTAGCTTCTACCCACCCACTCGCTCCCATTTAACCCAGCCCGCAGCCTCTCCTTACTCCTCGGCTCGTCCCCTCCAGCAACCGCCCCCCCTCCCCGCTCCGCCCTGAGCAACCCTCCCTTCCCTCCCGCCTCCCCGCCCGCCCCACTTCTCATTCACTTGGCTCGCACAGCGCAGACAGCGCAGCTAGCACACACCGCCAGTCTGTGCGCAGAGCGGGAGCCAGAAGCCGCGGGGACACCCGGCCATGCACGCCCCCAACTGAAGCGACGCCTCAAAGCCACAGCTTCTAGCAGCCCAGCGCATTGCAAGGACGCTCAGGCTAGCTCCAAGGAACATAACCCTTGAGACCCTCGGATCCTCCCTTCTAGGAAAGTCCTCCCTCTAAAGCTCTGCTAAGTGCAGACAGGAGCGCACGGTGGCCCCGGCTCGCCGCATCATGGAGCGGATCCCTAGCGCGCAACCACCTCCTACCTGCTTGCCCAAAGCGCCAGGACTGGAGCACGGAGACCTGTCAGGGTAAGTGTGCACTGTGACCCCTTCAAGTCTCCAATTCTAGCCTTGTGCTCCGCGACACTGTTAACTTGGGGTACCCCTGAGAGCATGGGGGGGAGGGAGGTCTTGCTTGCATGGATAGAGCGCCTGCAGCCTGTGCGCACTTGGGAGTTATAGCTTTTTCTGGTTCTTGTCCCTGCAGGATGGATTTTGCCCACATGTACCAAGTGTACAAGTCCAGGCGGGGGATAAAGCGGAGCGAGGACAGCAAGGTAGGTGCATCCCTGGGGACCCTGGTCCATAGCCCCCCCCCGACCCCCCCGTGCGCCGAGTTTCCAAGAAAAGTTTGCTTGTTGGGAGGTTGGCTGGTGGATTCAAGATGTGGTGAGCTCGTTGTCACAAATGAGTGAATTGGGAAAGAAGGGCCAGAGAAGGTGCTTCTGGGGTGCGTCTCTGCGCCCTCGCAGGATTTTTTTATTTTTTTTTTTCCTTCCCTCCCCTGCTGCCGGGCCGGGAGAAAGCGTGGCTTCATGTTCCCTCCCCCAGGCACCCATCACTTCCATGTACTCCTTGCAGGAAACTTACAAATTGCCGCACCGGCTGATTGAGAAAAAGAGACGTGACCGGATTAACGAGTGCATTGCCCAGCTGAAGGATCTCCTACCCGAACACCTCAAACTTACAGTAAGTGAGAAGCTGGCAGCGCTCCAAACTAGCTCTTCTGCCCAGAGGGCGGATGAGGGGGTCAGCCGCCGCCTGCAGGCGTCACGTGGAACTGCAGGCTAGACGGGCGGATCAAAGCTCCTGGTAGTTCTGGGTTGGAGGGAACCTCTTTCCCTGACCCAAGACTTTCAGGCAGACAGAACCAGAACCATTTGGGGCCTTTTTAAGTTGGCTTCAACACTAGCACAGCTTCCTTTTGGTGATTTCTCACCGCCTTCTTAGTTTTCCTGAAGGAACAAACCACAAAAGTTTATTTTATTTATTTTTTATTTTTTGCCCTTTTCCTTCTCCACTTTCCATCTGTAAGAGGATCTTCTTTAATGTGTGTCTTTTATTTTCGTCATATCCTTTAGTGGTAGCCAAAAGCTTTCAGGCTTTTCCTTCGGGGGAGAAAAATAATTGGAAAGGAAGACAAAAGCCTGCATGACTGGAAGTTCTGAAAGAGTGTCAGGGAAAGGGGAAAAAAACCACACACACACATTGGGAAAGCCTCTTGGTTGCCAGACACAGTAGACATCCTTCCCTGGGTTGACACCACAGCAGAGAAATGTTATCCCTGGAGTCCCCTGAGTTAAGGTCAGGGCAGCTGCTGGAGAAATACATCTGTCAGCTCACTCCTGAGACTGTAAGAGCGACCAAAACGCCTCCAAAGATAGAGGACATGTGTTCAGTGTGTTCAGTTTTTGTTTTTGTTTTTTTTAAACCTTCGATCATCTATATGTACTTGCTAAACTGAAAACTTTATAAATTCAGTAAGGCAGGAAAGGCTCGTCCAGTCTTTGTTGTTGTTTATACCCAGTTCTCATCATAAACAGTCTCCTGGGACTTCACCGGCTTTTTTTTTTTTTCCTTCAGACTTTGGGTCACTTGGAGAAAGCAGTGGTTCTGGAACTTACTTTGAAGCACGTGAAAGCACTGACAAACCTAATTGATCAGCAGCAGCAAAAAATCATTGCCCTGCAGAGCGGTTTACAAGCCGGTGAGTGCTGGGATCTGATTAGCATCTCCAGAGAGAGCCCCAGGCTTGCTGTGGCTCAGACTCTTCTGTCCCCATTCACTTTTGCACATTCATTGGGAGAGATGCTTTTTTATTCTTTCCTAAAAGGTCATACTTTCCATTCGGAGTGCACGGCTGTGTGCCCCTGGAATGAGTAGATTTTAGGCCAGTGATGAAATGTTCCTGTGACATTTTGGCCCAAGACTGTCTAGATTCTGAGAGACTTCCCCATTCTCCTTTAAAATGCCAAGGCACCTACAATTTGCATTGTGGGTGTTTTACAGCTGGTCTTGTGAGCCCTCACTCACGAGTGAGCAGAACACGGGTCTGCCCCCAGTGTCTTCCTGATTCTTTGCTTCCTTGTCTTTGGATGTGGGGTGCAGCCTTGGCAGGACGACAGCAGGATTTTTTTTTTTCCTTTCCTGCATTTCATTGCGGTTCCCTGAATAGCCACTAGGTATCTTGGCGAATTGCACAATCTAACGAAACCACTGGTTTCATCATTCATTTCTCCTGAGTTTCAGAGAAAAAAGAGGCACCTTCTAACCTTCCTTATCTCCGGATCATACAGTACAGACCAGAGGGAATCCTAACACGTGCCTCTTCACATATAATTCTGTCCTGGCCATGGCCAATTCGAGAATCACAAAAAAAAAAAAAAAAAACCATTGTGTGTCTGCCAGTTTTCTTTTAAAAATAGAAAGTTGACCAGGACTGATCTGTAGGGGAGTCAGGGATACAGTATATGGGAAAGACTTACAAATAAAGAGCCTAGTTAAAGTTCACAGAGAGAGATGCAACTGTTCAATAGGTTAGTTTTTTGTGTGTACGGGTGGTGTTGGGTTTTTGTTTGTTTGTTTTGTTATTGTTATTTAGTTGGTTGGTTCTTGTTTTTGGCTTTTCTAAAATTCAGACACAAAAATCTTCCAGCCTCACCCTCCCAGGTGGAGGGATTACAGGTGTGAGCTACAACTTTCATGGGCATGGTGGCGCATGCCTGTAGTCCCATACTTAAGAGGTATAGACAGAACATCTTAAATTCAAGGCCAGCCTGTTTTGCCTAGGGAATTCCAAGCCATCTAAGACAAAATTGGGAGACCCTGTCTTTCCAAAAGGGAAGTGGGTTGAGAGGCACTGTTTCTTTAGGTGGTATTGTTTCTATATTGATTTCACTGTAACAGTCTGGCCTTCTGCTTTCATGAGACTGTTGCCATCCTAATCGCCTGGGCATGGATGTGGTAGCTCAGACTCACAGTCCCAGCACTCTGAAAGTTAGATGAGCTCACTATGAGTTCAAAGCCTGCCTGGGTTGCAGAGTAAATTCAATGCCAATCTAGGCTAGAATGAGACTGGGAAAAACTGTGTGCCAGTCATTAAAAAAGTGTGACTGGTGACTGTTGAACTTATAAATATATTCGAATGCTCTTTGTTTTGTTTGTTTGTTTGTTTGTTTGTTTGTGTATCACAAGAAAAACTGTAGATACTACCTCAAATACCACAAGAGTAATTTGTTCTATATCTCTGAGGTACCATACAGACATTAAAAATCCTGTTTGGGGACAGTGGAGTGTAAGTAACTTAGTGATAACCCATTGTACTTTGTATCAAAGCCCAAGCATAAAAAACAAAAAAATCTGTCTTTAAGTGGTAGGAATATTTTTTTTTACACTTTTCAACATAATTCTCTATGCATATTACTTTTGGAGTTGGAAATGCAAATTGACTGATGATTTTTAAAAAAATAACCCACGAAACAAAAGCCCCTGATGTACCTACTACCAGCCTTCTAAAATCCTTCTTTCTGGTCTTTCTCTCCAGGTGAGCTATCAGGAAGAAATATCGAGGCAGGACAGGAAATGTTCTGCTCGGGTTTCCAGACATGTGCCCGTGAGGTGCTCCAGTACCTGGCCAAGCATGAGAACACAAGGGACCTGAAGTCTGCCCAACTCGTCACTCATCTCCACCGTGTGGTCTCCGAGCTGCTGCAGGGTAATGCTTCCAGGAAACCCTTGGACTCAGCTCCCAAAACCATGGACTTCAAAGAGAAGCCTAGCTTCCTAGCCAAGGGAACGGAAGGCCCTGGGAAAAACTGTGTGCCAGTCATCCAGCGGACTTTTGCCTCCTCCTCGGGTGGGGAGCAGAGCGGGAGTGACACAGACACAGACAGTGGCTACGGAGGCGAATTGGAGAAGGGCGACTTGCGCGCTGAGCAGCCATACTTCAAAAGCGATCACCACGGACGCAGGTTCGCCGCCGCCGTGGGAGACCGCGTCAGCTCGATTAAGCAAGAATCCGAGGAGCCTCCCACCAAGAAGAGTCGAATGCAGCTCTCAGAGGAGGAAGGCCACTTTGCTGGCAGTGACCTGATGAGTTCCCCGTTCCTCGGGCCACACCCACATCAGCCTCCATTTTGCCTGCCCTTCTATCTCATACCACCATCAGCGACTGCCTACCTGCCTATGCTGGAGAAATGCTGGTACCCCACCTCTGTGCCAGTGTTATACCCAGGCCTCAACACCTCGGCAGCAGCCCTCTCCAGCTTCATGAACCCAGATAAGATCCCGACGCCCTTGCTCTTGCCCCAGAGACTCCCTTCGCCCTTGGCACATTCATCCCTCGACTCTTCGGCCTTGCTGCAGGCTCTGAAGCAGATCCCTCCTTTAAATTTAGAAACCAAAGACTAAACTCTTTAGGGGGATCGCCTGCTGCTTTGCTGTCCTTCCTCCCTGATTCCAAAAACCACGAAGGTATCTGTGAGTGCAGAGAGAGATCTTCCACCTTGCAGACCCACAGAGAAGATTCAGCGTGCGTGCGTGCGTGTGTGTGCGTGTGTGTGTGTGTGTGTGTGTGTGTGTGTGTGTGTGTGTGTGTGTAGGACATTAAGTTCCTCCTGATGGCCTGGCATCAGATGACAGGACTGTAGCAGATCCTCTGGGCTTCTCCTTTACCCAGAAGAGTCTCCTGTGAGAGAAATCAGTTGGATAATTCCTATGCTTCAGAAGCTTGACCTGTGAGTCACTCCTCAGTTTGGGAGATGGGTCTGTCTGTGGCTTTGAGAAAAGGTACTTTCAAAAGAGGGCCTTCCAACGCACAGCGCACAGCCAGCTGTTAGGACCCCACCCTTGTCCCTTTATTGTCGAGGTGACTCACACCAGGCTGACAGAGTGGACAGACTGAGCTTTCTGCTAAGGTGGCGAGGTAGCCAACACTGGCATGTCACGGTAGTGGTTTGGGCAACTTTCCACAGGTCTCCTCCCCCCACCCCAGCCTCCAATGAATAAAGACAATGCAGTTCCCTAACTCAGGCTTTTGTGGTGATAAGCTTACTAAGGAACCGAAAATGGCCCCCTTTGTACAAGCTGAGCTGCTGGGGACCCAAGCTGGACCTGAGCAGTCCTCAGGCCCGTGGCATCCCTTCCTAGGTCTCACTTCTATGGCATGCTGCCCAAGAAACCAAAGGACGGTCTCGGAAATGGCAGATGCCCCAAATGTCCCAAAGTGCACAAAGCTAAGCAATCAATTGCTACTATCCCGTATTGCACAGCTAGACTTGGATTTCAGTCTATCCTAAAGCTTTGAATCAAGCTTCTCAAAGGCCTAGCAGAGCTTTGGCACCCCAAGATCCTTTTGTAGGCTAATCCCTTTTGCCCGGCAGCATATGGAGTGTCCTTACTGCTAAAAAGGATTCTGCCTCCTTTAAGGAAGTTTTATTTTTGATTCAGAGTCCTTGTTTTCTTGACTTGCTCAGCCAGCCCTGCACCAGCTTTTCCAAAATGCACTATGCTTGTGTTTTAACTTTGTTTTTATTTGGGCATAAAAGTCGTTGCCTTTCTTTGTAAAGCTGTTATAAATATATATTATATAAATATATGACAAAGGAAAATGTTTCAGATGTCTATTTGTATAATTACTTGATCTACACAGTGAGGAAAAATGAATGTATTCCTGTTTTTGAAGAGAAGAATAATTCTTTTTCTCTAGGGAGAGGAGAGGTTACAGTGTTTATATTTTGGAACCTTCCTGAAGGTGTGAAATTGTAAATATTTTTATCTAAGTAAATGTTAAGTAGTTGTTTTAAAAATACTTAATAAAAGAATCTTTTTTTCCTGTGGAAGAGAAATGGTCTCCTTGGTTTTAAAAATAACTTGAGTGTCATGGTACTTCCTCAGTTCTCTGGCCTGAAGACAGCATCTAGCTTGTCATGTGCCTGGCATGAAGAAGAAGCTGAATCCACATAGTAAATAGATACTGGATTATTTTTGTTTTATTATTTGTTTGTTTGTTTTGGGACAAGGTCACATGTAATAACGCATGCTGGGATCAGATTTGCTCTGTAGCAAGGCTGGTCTTGAATGGATTCTACTGTGTCCACCTAAATGCTGGGATTATAGCCAGGCTCTCTGGAGCAGTAACGCTCCCCTCCACCCCCCAGGGCTGGTCTCCTGCAATGCTGAGGATAGAACTCTCGCCTTACACATCGTAGGCAAGCAGTCTACCAACCCGGCCACATCCTCCTCTCCTCGGGCGTCTATACTCACTCAATGCCCGTGTTCAAAGTTAACCTCAACTGCTTTGCAGCTTGATGGGAAAAGTCCAGAGTGTGAGCTCATGGGCTGCAACGTCCATGGAGGCTTCTGGAGGGTTACACACATTGAGGAAAGATTTAGTGGATTATTGATGGTAATTGAGGTTGGAGATAGCACTTCTTTCCTAAAGCAGTCCAACAGTTTGGAATCGAGCAAGTTCTAATGGATTGGCCAAAACCTTCAGCGGTGTTGTTGGAAGGTAACAGTCCATAATTATTTTCTGCTGTCCTGTCCAACAGTCTCTCTTTGGGTATGTGTGGGAACAAGTACTACTGCTTTTACTTAATAATAATAATTATTATTGTTGTTGTTGTTGTTGTTGTTAAATGACTGGGCTGAGAATGTTGCTTCCTTCCCATCATCTTGGTTTGTCCTGAGGTTTCCTCGTGGACAGGATCCAAGATCCAGAGCATTAGAATCATTTAGAATTATCTAGCTGTCTGGAGTTCTCCCCTGCAGGGAAACCAACCCCAAGGAATTACCAGCACCACCTGCATGGGATGCACTTCCAAATGTCACTTTCTCTGACTCCTGGGGGGTGGGGGGGGGTCTGCAAAGGAGAGAGTTCAGTGTCCTCAGCACTGGATGAAAGGGCACAGCTGCCCCCTAGCTACACAGTGCTGTGACCAGGCCTCTAGAGAGTGTCGTGGGATTCTGTCATGCCTGTTCCTGATTAGATACTTAAGGATTCTGAGTCTCACACTATCCTATAGCACAGATGGCATGGTCCCTAAGTCCCGCCTTGGGTAGCTTGCTCTCCATCGCATCCCTCCTGTCTGCTAAGCCCACCAGGCAACTCTTTCCCAAGGAGAGAGTCAAGGAGTAGCTGTGGACAGCAGGAAGTGGTTTGAGTACCCTGAACTAAGAATAGATTTGAGGGTTCCACAGGCAGACGACAACTCAGAGTGTTTCTTCTAGAGTCTGCCACGTGAAGCCCCCTAGAGGCGCAGCTGCCTGTCTGTTTTCCTGCCTCTAGAGCGGTCTGAACTTTTCTAAGCCAGGTTTTAGGAGAAGATCCAAGGGTGTTCAGGAAGGTGTGTGAAGTGGCTCTTGTCCCAGCCTTCAGCCCAGTTGAGGACAAAGAAGGCCTCTGTTTAAAAAGGTGTGTGTGTGAGCCGTGAGGGGTGAAGCGTGGACTCTGGGGCCAAGGAGCGCAGAGGCCTGGGATCTGGCCGCCTTCAGACAGGGCGTGCTCGGCGGGGCTGCCGGGATGGTCTCACCCAGCGCTGACCTGCCGCGCCTGTTGACAAAACGTCACGTTTCCGACTAGAGCCTTTCATGTGCGGCCCGCGGCTAAAAGCGGCTGCCGGTTCCTGGAAGCAGACGTGCCTGGCACCGCGTCAGCAGAAACCCGATCCCCGGGGAAGCTTGGCAAGGCTTCGGGATCGCTGGGTCCCCAGAAATAGGGCCTGGCTGCGGGCAAGGCCGCGGCCCCCCTGGTGCGCGGCGGCATGGAATCCTAGGGCGGGGAGGGGAAGGAGTGTAGGGTGGGGTAGGAACTGGTTTTAGGCAGAGCTTTGGATCCCCAGCCTAATAAACAAGGATCGGCAAGCTCCCCAAGGCTCACCTCTCACTAACGCAGCCCCTAACAACCTAGAGTCCGTAATAACACATTTTGCAGATGAATACAAGCAGGTCCAGAAAGGAGAGTTCACTTGCCTTCAAAGTCGCCCAGCTTTGGTGTGGGCCGCTGGTTCTGTGGGCTTTGTGGAATTGTAATGGAGAGCCAGGAAGACGGACAGCTTTCACAGAAACTACTCCTGAGCTGGGTCCCAGCACTCCGGAGGCAGAGGCGGGTAGATTGCTGTGAGTTCGAGGCCGGCCTGGTCTACAAAGCGGGTCCAGGACAGCCAAGGCTACACAGAGAAACCCTGTCTCGAAAAGCAACACACAAAACAGAACCTACTCCAGCATCGTTGCTGTAGTACCTAATATTCACCCGACCTTTCTCAGAGCACTCGCCATACAAGACACAATGGTCACGGCACCTGCATGTAGCCGGTACAATTCCTACTCCCATGATTCTGAGAAGGAAGACGCAGGCAGGTTAAGCTCTTGCTCAGAGTCACACAGCTCCAGTAGTAAACTGCAGATGAGCTGAAACCTAACTGTTTAGGCTGTGACGTCTATTGCTTAACTACAAAACTACATTGTCCTTCTTGTTATAGTAACAAGTTTTTTTTTTAAATAGTAAAAGCAGTACTAATTACAACCAATACTTTATTTTGATTTTTTTTTTTTTTTTTTTACTATTAAGCATTTTATGTGATCCTCTCTCTGTTTGGGGGCCCGGGGTTGTTTGAGACAGGGTCTCATGTAGCCCAGGCTGGCCTCTAGCTCCCTAACCTCTTTGTAGTCAAGACTCTGTTAGCTGTCTCAGTACTAGGGTCACAGCCCTGTGCTTGCTGAATTCTACTTCTTGTAGCAGCTGTGAAGAGTGGACACTAATATGCCACCACCCCCACTTTTAAAACTTAAAATAAGACTCTGCTATGTAGCCCTGGCTGGCCTCAAACTCCTATCATCTCTGAGCGCTGGGATTAGAGGTATGTCCACTGCGTCCACCTAAAACAATTAAGGCAACGTATAAAGTGCACTTATTTATGGGTGAGGGGTATTGTTGTGGTGCAGGTATGGAGAGGTGACCGTACAATTGTAGGAATTGTAAGGCCTGGAGACTGAGGGTCATCAGGCTTGGTGGCAAATGTCTTAACCCACTGAGTCCACTTCTTTAAAAAAGCCTTTTTTTTTTCATTTTTCATTTTTACTTTATGTATTTGAAGGTTTTGCTTCTGTGCATGTATATGTATCACGTGCATGTCTAGTGCCTTCCAAAGCCAGAAGAGGGCATCAGATCCCATGGGACTGGAGTTAGAGATGTTGTGAGCCACCATTTAGGTGCTGAGAACTGAATCCTGGTTCTCTCAAAGAGCAGCCAGTAGTACTCTTAACCACTGGGCTGTCTCTGTGGCTTGATGATTTTTGTTTGGTTGTTTTTGTTTTTTAAAATTTTGTTTTATGGGTTTCTTTTCTTTTTCTTTCTTTCTTTTCTTTTCTTTTTTTTTTTTGTTGTTGTTTTGTTTGTTTGGTTTGGTTTGGTTTGGTTTGGTTTTTTCAAGATAGGGTTTCTCTGTGTAGTCTTGACTATCCTGGACTCACTTTGTAGACCAGGCTGCCCTCGAACTCACGAGATCTGCCTAGCTCTGCCTCCCTGAGTGCTGGGGTTGCAGGTGCATGCTGCCTGTTTTGTTTTGTTTTTAACATGCCTCATTTAGAAATGAGAAAAGTAAAGCCCAGAGGGAAAATGTGTTCCCTGAGGTGACCCATTGTATTAGGAACAAAGCCATGCTTTCTCTGTGGTTCAAATTTACTTTTGCTTTTCAAGACACAGTTTCTCTGTGTGGCTTGAACAGACCTGGAACTCGCTGAGGCTGGCCTCAAGCTCACAGAGATCCGCCTGCCTCTACTTCCCAAGTGCTGGGATTAAAGGTGTGCGCCATGACCACCAGCGCCAGCCGGCTAGGTCTACTTCTAACTAGAGCTGCTGCAAGGCTGAGCTTTGACACACAGTTTCTCATTTCAGCCTCACAGCAGCCCTGTGGATGCCTATCAGGAGAATCAAACTACGAAGTTCAGAGCAAAGCCATCTGCCCAAGGCTTCCTCCGACACTTGCGTTAAGTGTCCTCCCAGCCACCACCCTATCACACGCCCAGGAACAGACTACTACCTCACGATGAAAGCACAGTTTCACATCGTAGTGCAACAGCACTCAGCAAGTAGAGACAGGAGGGCTGGGAGCTCCAGGTCAATGTCAGTATATAGCAAGTTCTGTGCTATGGGATCCTGCCTAAAATCAAAACAAAAACAATCAACAGCAATAAAAAATAAATAAATAAATAAAAAGAGCCAGAGGTAGAGTGTAGTTGGTAGATGCCTGCTTGGCATGTGAAATGTCCTAGATTCCATCTGCACTGCCACATGAAACTGTGTGGTGATACATAGCTGTAATCCCAGCCTTCTTCATTTGGAGGCAAGAGAATCAGATTAGGTTATCTTTGGCTCCAGAAAGAGTTCAAAGCCAGCCTGGGCTACACATGACCATCTTAAGCAAGCAAGCAAGCAAGCAAACAACTGGAAAACCAGAGCAAACAAAAAACAGAATGGGCTGAACACCTGAATCTGATAGGAAAGGCAGGAGAGCCAAAAGTCAATGGACCACTGTCAGCAGCAAGGTGGGTGTCCTGAGTGTGGAACTCTCTTTCTGGGAGGACACTTCACTACTCCATAAACAGAGCACAGAGGCGTCTGTCCTGACTCTCATCCTTGGTGGTGGCTCTGAGGGTCTGGTTGATGAGAAGCAGTTAAGATGGCAGGCTACCATGTCATGTTAGCGTCTGGAGGACCACTGGGTATAGCTCCTGGACCACCGAGAGCCCCCTAAAGGGCCCCCAAACAAGACAGAATGTATTGAGTTCCTTTATGATTTCATATAAAGATTATGCATTTCCTGAGACTCAAGTCTTCCCAGAGAAACCTGCTGGGCAAGAGGGAGGAAGGCTTTATGCTTCTTGCCCGCTCCAGGAAGCAGTGTCCTGTACATCATAGCAGTTTTTTGAAATAAGAATTCTGCTGCTGAAAACTGTCACTAAGGAGTTTGACAGGTTGCAGACTATGCCCCCTTCCCTCTCTCACCTAGAATTCTGAGGGAGCTCAACCACTCAGGGCACCCCCGCACCCACCCAGAACCACTCCCTGTTTCACCCCAACCATCAGCCTGGCTGCCTACAGCCTCTGAACATGAGCCGACAGAGCCCCTCCTCTTGGCAGTGGACGTCCTTGTGTCCCTGCAGGGCTATCCTATCTTGTGATGTGACTGGCTATGGGCCCAGAGGGTGTCTTCTTTTATAGATGAGCCCTCCCTTCCAGGGCGAGCCTCAGCAAAGTAATGGAGGTAGGACTCCGGCTGGAGCAGGCACATGGGCTCTGGGGACAGGGTCAACTTCAGGCTGAGACCAAGAGCATGCAACACCAACTGCTGCGGTCCCTGTCCCTGCCTCCCACTGCACAGAGACTTTTTAGGGGACAAAGGGGAGGAAACATATGCTTATTTATTTAAGGAGAAGGGGTTGGGGGAAGCCCAATGTGGTAGCCGTGCCTATAAACTCCAAACTTCTGAACCTGAGACAGGAGTATTAAGAGCTTAAGGCCAACCTGGGCTACAGAGTTAGACCCTCTTTCAAAAACCTGAAAAAAAAAAAGGGAAAGAAAAAGAAAATTAATCATGAAGGGGTGGGGTGGAGATTAGGCAAGGATCTTAGGACAGCGGTTCTCAACCTGTGGGTCATCACCCCTTTGGGGATTAAATGACCCTTTCACAGGGCTCACCCAAGACCATCAGAAGATGCAGGTATTTGAGTCATTAGTCATAACAGTGGCAAAATTAAAGTTATGAAGTAGCAGTGAAATAATTTTAAGTTGTCGGGGGGGGGGGGGGGGCGGCGTTCACCACAACGTAAGTAACTGTGTTAAAGGGTTGCAGCATTGGGAAGGCAGGAGAACTCAAGATGGTGGCACTCTCAAAATAAAGAGAAAAGAGGGAGGAAGGGAGAAGAAAAGGGAGGGAGGGAAGGAAGGAAGGAAGGAAGGAAGGAAGGAAGAAAGGAAAGGAAGGAAGGAAAAATGAAACAAATAGGCTGAGGCTGTGGCTTAGCTGGTAGAGAACCTGGGTTGGCACATACACACACACCACATACACACACATACACACACACACATACACACACACACACATATACACACACACACATACACACACACATACACACACACACACATACACACACACATACACACACACACACACACACACACACACACACACACACACACACACACACACAAACCCTGGGAATGGTGGTAAATCTCTATGATTCCAGCAGCAGAGGTGGAGGCAGAAGGATTAGAAGTTGGAGGTTGTCCCCGATATGCTACAAGTTTGAGGCCACCCTGAGCTACATGATACCTGTCTCAGAGAGAGAGAGAGGAGAGTTTTTAAGCACTTCTCGTACTTACGTCTTCTCTAGTAAGTGGCCAGAAACAACAAAAAATAGAAGCAGGCCAAAGGATGTGAATAGGATCCCTCTAAAGGAGACACACAAGTGGCCAGCAAACACACGAAAGGATGCTCAACCTCATTAGTCATCAGAGAACTGCAACCCAAAACCACCACGATGCATCACTTCACACCCGCGAAGACAGCTATGACAATAACAATCATTTTTTTTTAAACCAGAAAATAACAAGTGTTGTCGAGGATGTGGAGAGATGATGGGAGGTTGCTACAGAGAATGTGAAATGGTACAGCTTACAGGGGCAAACAGCTTGGCCAATAAAAGATACAGAATCATCTAATTATACACAGTTGTCCTAGGTGTGTAGCCCTAAAGAAATGAAAGCAGAGGCCCAAATAGAGACTCAAATGTTCAGAGCAGCGTGTTTGCAAGAGTCAGAGGGAACAATCCCAGTGTCTATTAGCAGATGAAGGAATGAGTAAACTGTGGCTATGTTTGCAGTAGAATGTTGCTAAGTCACTGAAAGGAGTGCCGTTGGGTGGGTGAGATGGTTCATGGGGTAAGAGTTCTTGATACCATGGCCTGAGTTTGATTCCTGGGGCCAAAATAGTGGAAGGAGAGAAATCACCCATTCTAGCCGTCCTCCGACCTTCCACGTCCAAGTCATAAATAAATTTAGTAAGGAGGAAGGGCAAAGGAATGGTATAAGAATAAGATGGATGAATGCCGTAAGCACTAGGCTAAACGAAGCAAGCCAGACACAGAAGGTCACATATTAGGTGAAATCTTTTATATGAAGTCTATAGATTAGATAAAACCATAGCAACAGAATGCAGACTGGCAGTTACCAGGGCCTGGGGGAAAAGAAAAAAAATAAATTAAGTAAATGGCTCAGTGGTTAAGAGCAATTGCTGTTCTTCCAGAGGACTAGGTGGCTCACAAACTGCTTGGAACTTTTGTTCCAGAGGATACTCTTTTCTGGCTTCCAAGGGTACCGGGCACACAGAAGGTAGACACACACAGACACACACAGACACACACACACACACACACACACACACACACACAGAGGCAGACACATAAAAAAAAAACAAATAAATCCTTAGAAAAATAATCAAAATCTCTCCTGAGGCTCAGTTGATAGAATGCTTGCTTGCTTGATCACTTAGCACATACAGAGACCTGGATTTGACCGCCAGAACTACATAAAATCAAGTGTGGTAATGGTAGACCTGTAATC
>NC_140500.1:36159588-36192088 GCF_964271855.1 Acomys minous | reverse complement strand
TCTCAGTAGTCCAGGCTACAAATTCTTTTTGTTTAGAGGAGAGAGGTGCCTGCCTGCCTCCAAGGCCTTGCTCGACCTTGATGATTAGTGCCAGGGGACTTAGGGGTGCACAGAGAGACACCCGTCATCATGAAACTGGCAGCACGAGGAGGATGTATATAAGTGGGATAATTGCACAAACAGAAGCCAATGATCTGGGATAACGTGGAGGCGGGACACACGGGAAAGCAGGCCACAGGGCTGGGGATTGTTTGCAGCATTTGGGGAAAGGTTTGTCTGAGCAGGGATGGGTAGGTAGGAGTTGTCTGGTTGAGGTGGCCAAGAGTGTAAGAACAGTTTGTTATGGCCTCAACTGAACCCCTTCCTCAAAAAAAACAAAAACAAAAACAAAATGTCAAAATTTAGTTAGCTAATTTTATGACAACTTGACACAAGCTAGAGTTATCTGAAAGGAGGGAACCTCGATTGAGAAAATGTCTCCAAGTGATTGACAGGAGAAGGCCCTGCCTATTGCGGGTGATGCCGTCCCTGACAGCCAGTCCTAAGACTCTCAGTTCTTAGCAGGTGACCTTATTTGAAAAGTCTTTGCCATCACTGTGTGCCACCAGACCTGGTTTACAGAGATCTGGGCACTGAACTCAGTACTTTATGTTCTAGGCAAGGACTCTACCAACTCAACTACGTCTCCACGTCCCCTCCCTTCTTTCAGGGAAACCCCACAGCCTGCATATGCTAAGCAAAGACTCTGCTGCTGAGCTACATCCTCAGCCCATGGGCTTTAGAGACAAGGTCATAATATGGAGCCCAGGGTGGTCTTAATCTCATAATTCTCCTGCCTCACCTATTGTGCTAAGATTATAGACGTGTGCTATCAAGCCTGCTCATTGACTAGGATCCTTCAGAAGTAATCAGATTAATATGAGGTCATGAGGCTAGCCTCTTAATACTGACTGGTGGGGTTTCGGCCATTTCGTTTGCTTGTTTGGTTGGTTGGTTAGTTGCTTGGGTTTTTGATACAGGCTCTATCTATCTATCTATCTATCTATCTATCTATCTATCTATCTACCACCTAGGCTGGCCTCAGACTTCTACTGATGTTCCTGCTTCAGCTGCTGGGAGTACTTATGAACCACTATAGCCTGCCTTGCTGTAGTTTTTCTTTCTTTCTTTCTTGATAGTAGCAGAGACTGCACCTTGGTCGCTGTGCATATGAGGCAATCACTCCACCCCAGCCCTCATACCAACCTTGCTGATTGGTTATTGTACATAAAGGGATAATTTTTGAAGATCAAGGCAGAGATGGAGCCATACCTGTGTCAGCCAAGGGACACTGCTAGGTCAGATGCTACAAGTGGCACAAGGATCACCATGAGGAGGAGGAAGCAGCCATTGCACAGGCCTGGATCTAGGACTCCTAACACATGGAACTCCAGACCAGTCGTCCCTGGTGTTCAAAAATGCCTACCTATAGTCCTTGGCAGATAAGACCAGTTAGTAGGCACAGGAGCAGAGGAAATAGTCCTGGGAAAAGCTGGGAGGCCTGAGAGGCAGGGCTGAGAGCAAACCCACCTGTCTGGAATGCAGTCAAAATTCCTTCACATGAATGAGACAGAAATGAATCAGTGTGGGCACCTCCTGCCACTATAGAAACAACACTAAAAACAAAAACCTTGAAGATGCATAGATTACTCAAGATAAGCTGCGGGGAGGTAGGAAGTGACTCTGCACTCAGGGGCTTCCCTGTGAGGGTGGGGACTGGAATCTTCAGTCTGATCTTTGTGACCTGAGGTCAATCACCCTGTCTCCAGGCGTCAGTGTTTCCTTCTTTATGTGACCATGGCACTAGTAGTTGCGCTGGCTTCGGTGCAGCACACAGGATGTGTATGAGAGAGAAGGCCACCATTTTGTCCCTGTGCTCGCCATCTAGTTCGGTGGTGCCATTCATTGTGACAGGGTACAAGAAAAACAGCAAGCTCAGGCCTTCGAGGGCTGAAGCACCGTCTTCTCTTACAGGCATTTTCCAACCCTTCTGGGCTGAGCCCCTGGGTGGCCGGGGCAGTATTTCTCAACTCTTCCCTGATTGGATGGGACAGTCGACACATGATCCAGTCAAGCCAATCAGGATCTTCCCTTTTGGTGACTGACTCTGGGGGTAGTGTAGTGGTAGGAGTAGGGGCGAGATGGGGGTGGTAAAATTACATCTCTGTTTCTGCCAAGCTTCCCAGACCCACTCAAGATTCAGTCTTGGAGCGTCTCTGTATTGCTTAGGTTACGTGGAGAGCAGTTTCTGGCCAGGTGTTCTGACTCCGAGGAGTTGACCTTGTCAATTTAAGCCACAGATAATGAGAGCCTACAGCTGGCTTTGGTGTGTGCTGTTCTGGCATGAGCCTGTCCCTGCCCTGTCTCCCCCTATAGTTAAGGGACTCATTATTGATACTACGTGCAGTACTGAGCCTCCAAGACACCTGGCCTCTTTTGTTTCTCTCCGAAAACTATTTGAGTCAGAAGTCAATATTCCCCTCACTCACCCCACCATCCCCCTCACACCCACCCCCCCACCCCACCCCCCCACCCCACCCCCGAGACAGGGTTTCTCTGTAGCCTTGGCTATCCTGGACACGGTCTATAGACCAGGCTGGCCTTGAACTCACAGAGATCCACCTGCCTCTGCCTCCCTGAATGCTGGGATTAGAGGTGTGCGACACCACCACGCCCGGGTCCCCTCACTCATCTTAAAGTAAGGGAACTGAGGCTCAAGAAAGAAACATGACACAGAGGACAGAAGGAAGCATGGATAGTTCAAGGCCTGATCCAGGAAGGAATAATCCTTCTTTTGCAAGATTTTTGGCAATCATTTCCTTTAAGATAAAGAAGAGGAACTGCCAAAGGCTGGTTGGGGTCAGAAGTGTGTGCAGAGAGGCTGTTGCAAGATCCCGGAGAGCTCAGTAATCCATAGACACACAGGATTAGGAATACATTCTGTGCTCAAGAGGTGGCTGAAAAAATTAAAATCATTACACTATTTATTGAGTACTGACCAAGCTCTCTTGTATCCCTCCTTTTATGCTTTTTTGTTTTGTTTTCCCAGACAAGGTCTCATGTAGCCCAAGATGGTCTTGAACTTGCTATGTCGCAGAGACATGACCTTGAACTTCTCATTCTTCTGCCTCAGGGAGCACAGGCATAAAACACCTTGTTAGCCCCAATGTATTTGCTGCTGTGGTTCCAATCTAGGACTTTCTGTATGCTGTGGAGGCACGTTACAAACTGAGATACACTCCCCAACTCCAGGCACTGTGCATGATAAGGCAAGGCTACCCAGCAAGGGCTTGTCTCCAAAACAAAATAAAATCAATCACTGCCTCCCAGCCAACAATGGGACTTCTGTTCCTAATCACAGCTACTTGGGAGGCTGGGGCAGGAGGATTAAAAATTCTTGACCAGTGTTGAGCAACTGAGACTTTTCTCTCTCTTTAAATAAAAAGTAAAAAGAGAGCTAGGGATTAGGGATCTAGTTGAGAGGTAGAAATGCTTAGCTGTCACCTGACCTTCTTCGGATGACACTACTATGACCATTTTGCAAAAGAGGGTTTAGAAGAGGAAGCGATTTCCTTGAGTTCAGACAGTGAACATCAATCAATGTTCAGCTATCTGGCAACTATGTGTATTTCTAACCACTGGGCCTACCTTCTAATGGATGATTAAGTTCAGACATATAAATAAGATGCATATATAGACATGCATATGGAAGAAAAGCCACAATGCATGAGTTTTGAATACAAAAAGACATAACAGCATGGAGATATAGCACATTGGTAGAGTATTTGCCTCTCTTGGGTCCTGGATTCTATTCCTAAAAATAGCATAATTGAACATGAGGTTTGGGGTTTTTGTTGTTGTTGTTGTTGTTTTGTTGTTGTTTGTTTGTTTTTGTCTTTTAAAACTACCTACCATACCTTTCCATGATGATAGTCAAGTTTCTCATTTCTCCAGTCCACCCTCTCTGAGGAAAGGTTTTGCTATATAGCCCAGGTTAACCTTGATCTCATGTCATAACTCACACTGCCCTTGAAAGCACTGAGATCCTCGGCCCCTAAAGTACAAGGATTACAGACATGTGTCACCATGTTCAGCTATAATAAACAAGTCTCTCTCTCTCTCTCTCTCTCTCTCTCTCTCTCTCTCTCTCTCTCTCTCTCCCTCTCCCTCTCCCTCTCCCTCTCTCTCTCTCTCTCTCCCTCTCCTCCTCTCTCTCTCTGTTTTTGTTGCTGTTGTTTGTTTGTTATGGTTTTTTGAGACAGGGTTTCTCTGTGTATCCTTGGCTGTCCTGGACTCTCTTTGTAGACCAGGCTGGCCTCGAACTCACAGTGATCCGCCTGCCTCTGCCTTCCGAGTGCTGGGACTAAAGACGTGCGACACCATGCCTAGCACAATAAACAAGTTTCTAAGGAGGAAAAACAGTCTTATATTCTCTATAGGCTTTCAAATTTTTCAAGCCTACTTTAGTTGGTGATTAAAGAACCCTCTCTTCTAACCCATCTACCCTAGATAGGAGAGAAAAGAGGCTAATGAGAACAGGAGATGTAGACCTTTTTAGACTCAGTTCTTTGGAACAATTCCACTCTTTGTCATCAGAATTCCAGCAATTCAGCAATTCAGGGAAGGTGACTGCAACCATAGCAGCTGGAATCCAGAATAGCAGCTGGAACCCAAAACCTTGTAGCATTCTCTGGAGCGTTTTTTTTTTTTCCCTCTAGAGGCATCTTGAAGCATAGCGATGAACAGCCAAACAATAGGAAGCGATGCAGAAACCAAAAAGTCAAGCCTCTAGTTTTGGGCTCATATATATCCTCTCAGAGTACATACTAGGATGTTTATCAGGCTGACCAAGACCATGCCCCAGCAAGAGGTGGTTCTTCTTCTAGTGGACAAATACCATATACCCTCACACAAGTCTGTTTCACACCCCATGCTTGGTATCAAAACAAAAACATGTTTACATCTACTACAAGCCTCTGTAGGACACAACCAGTGAAAAAGACCAACCCTAAAGACTGTGTAGAGCAGTACGGGTCTGACAGTGCAGGCCCCACTGGAGATAGTGGGCCCTGAGGGGCAAGCCCTTCATCTGTAGGTTGCCTTTGCTATAATTCTGAGTGTCACTCACTTTGGGCATAAAGATCTTGAGAGTAGCAGGCCGGTGGTGGTGGTGTCACACACCTTTAATCCTAGCACATGGGAGACAGAGGCAGGTGGATCTCTGGGTTTGAGGCTAGCCTGGTCTACAGAGTGAGTTCCAGGATAGCCAAGGCTCACAGAAACAAAACAAAGAGATCTTGAAAGCACCTCACATTTGTCATGTTTCAGGGACAGGCTGCCTGTTTGCTTTAAAGCCAGATCAACACAAAACAAACCAAGCACAGTCAGCTTCAAGGATCCTGGGGATCCAGTGCCCAGCAGTGTCTACTGCACTGAGGTCCCTCCAGCAGCCCAGGGACAGAGCAGGTGCAAGCAGGGATTCAGTGCTGTCTTCTGGCCTACAAGATCTCTAAATTGCCAGGAGATGTGATAGGAGCTTGTTTTCAATATAGCCTTATTATCCTTTAGGGAAACCTCTTACTGGTCTTGTATGGGGGGACATAAAAGTCATAAAAATTTTTGGGGAGGAAAACAAAATGAAACTTAGAAATGTGCATCCCGCCTGCTAGACATGTTAGAAATTTGAGTTTGCTTTGAGCATTTTCCTTGTCCTTGGAGCCATATGGAACATTTAGATACATGAGTTTTTCAATTCTCAATACACTCAGAGGTAGAGAGGTAGAGACTGTCCTTGTAGGCTCTGGGGAAACTAAGGCTGAGAGTTTCAAGGTTACATAGCTAGTAAGTGGGACACACAAGAGCTAAATACACATGTGACTCCAAAGTTTCTCTCTGTCGTTCTGTTTGTCTTGTGATACAGGGTATCTTATAAGCCCAAGTTGGCCTCCAACTCTGTAATATATGGCTGAGGGTTACCAGGAGTGGTGGCACATACTTTTATTCCCAGCACTTGGGAGGCAGAGGCAGACATATCTCCAAGTTCAAGGCCAGCCTAGTCTACAGAGGAAGCTCCAGGTTTCAGGACAGCCAGGGGTCTATATAGAGAAAACATTATCTTGGAAAACCCATTCTATAGCTGAGGGTGATATGATGTACCCCCGTTTCCACTGCAAAGTCTGGGGTTACAGGTGTGCACAATTACACAGGCTGATTCAGGACCAGGGACCTACCTGAGGCCTTCGGCAATGCTAGACAAGCACTCTAGCAACTGAGCTACGTCCCCACTTAGTATTTGACAGAGGGGCCTCATGTAGCTCATGCTCTCCCCAGACTCAAACTCCGTACGTAGCAGAAGGTGACGTGGAACTCCTGATCTCTCTGCCTCCAACCTCCCACACGCTAGGATCATAGGCACACTATTGTCTCTCACTCCTGCCTACCTTCAAATTCTTCACTGTTAGCCACAGTGCTGTGTTCAGTCTTATGTGCTCACGTAGCTGCTGAAACCTAGATGTTCGCCTCACCTGTGACCACCCATCAACTCTTCAGTAAGCACCTACGAGCAAAGCTTTTCTTGGATGCTGGGGATGAACTGAGTGGACAGAAAGCCCTGCCCTCATGGAACTTCCATGATGACATTAGCGGGATCAAAGTGGCATTAGAGGTGGGGATTATGCCTGCTGTTTATAGATAAAGCATCCAAGGCAGATGCTCCCGAAGGTCTGCTGGTCCTCAACACCCCGCGTACATGTGTTCTCTTTGTCGTTGTTACTATTGAATGAATGTTCATTTAAGTTTCTGGAGGTCTGGTGGAGACGCGCGCGGGCTCTCTCTCTCTCTCTCTCTCTCTCTCTCTCTCTCTCTCTCTCTCTCTCACACACACACACACACACACACACACACACACACACACACACAGAGCTCTCACCTCATGATTCACTCATTCTTTGGGGATCCTTCTCGAATGTCTTTCTGGGCTGGAGCTTCGGTTGAGGCCACAGGACAGCTGTACTGACTCATACCCCAGGAAGCTGACTATGTCCTTAGACAAGCCCAAAGCAGAAGGGACAAAGCCAAGGGCGTTTGGAACAGCTGAGCCAGTAATAGTGTGTGGGGTCATAGAAGCTGTTCACCCTCCCAGGGTGGCCCATGGCCAATAGTGAGCCCTGTCCCTAGGTGTGTGAGAGAGTGCCAGGAGAGAGGACAATGTCTCCAAGTCTCGACAAGCCCTTGGATGTTCCGCAGCCGGATACCCTTACACTGCACCTTCCTCATCTGGAACATACTCCAAAACATGATGGAGTCGGATGAAATAATGGCTTTTTGAACCCAGTTTCTCTCTTAAGTTTTTTACTCTGCCTTAGTGACTTCCATTTCCTCATTTCTTGTGACCACAATGTTTCCTAATAAAGTCATTCCGCATAAAATATAAATAACTGATAAACATTTCAAATCTTGTATCTTTCAGAAACTAAAGCTCAGTGGAAGGCAAATTTTTCTCATTGGAATTTATTTGTTTATTTATTTTTATTTGTTTATTTATTTGAGGCTGAAGTATAAGTTGGTCTAGAACTCACTATAGAGCCCAGGCTGGCCTTGGACTTGTGGTAATCCTCTTGCCTTAAATGCTGGGATTTATAGGCATTCACCATCACACAGTGCTTCTGTAAACACTTCACAAACGCCTAACAGGGTCCTAGACAGAACAAAATTCTATCTCCAACCATACACAGTGGCCAGTGCCCAATGAGGTAAAGTGTCCATGTTGGCTACCCAATCACAGTAGAAATTACTTCTCCCCCTCCTCGACTTAAGTAAGGAAAGAGCCTCAGTAAAAGAGTGTTTGCCTAACATGCATACAGTCCTGGGTTTCATCTCCAGCACTGAGAAAGAAAATGGGGGAGGGGGAGGGGAGGATAAAAGGGAGAGAGAGCTCACTTCTTGGAGGAACCCTATATTGCTATATTGAATCAGGTTGTCAGGCCTGGCTACAAGCATCTTAACCTGCTAAGCCATCTCATCAGCTCCTAATCAATTCTGTCATACTAAAGATGAGGCTTTACTTTGGGTCTCAGCTCCACAGTTAATGATAATAACCAATTTCAGGACAAGATTGTTAGACTCAAACACAAGCTCTCTGAAGACAAGTCCCTTCCCCCTATTTTGTTCTCTGCTGTAACCCTAGATCCTGGGGGGTGGGTGGGGAGGGGGTGCCCAACAGATATAGGCCTGGGATAACTGTTGGTTGCATCTCTAATGGCAGGTGCCTTCAGGCATCAGGAGCATGCTGGGAAGTACCGATCTGGGCAGGGGTCTCTTCTGGAGGCCAGCCAGGTTGATGGAGTCTGGAGTCAGCCAGAGTTGAGGGATTCAACGCCTCTGCAGTGACAGGCTTTGGGGAGGGAGACCTCCAGTGAGCCACACACCGCAGCATGCAGGAAGAGGGAAGTTTTCACTCATTGATAACCATCACTGTGAACACTCCTCCCCAACACCCCTTCCTTCAAGCCCTGGCCTCCTTACTGGAAGGCATAAACTCGCCCCAGTTTTCTACATCCTGGGCCTTCAGAGATTTCATCGCCTGCTGGAAGCCTCTAGACTAGGGTGGTACAGACCCTGGGAGGTCCTGGCAGGTTTGGGGTACTTGTGACATGTGCATGGGGGAAGCAGCTTCGATGCACTAACTCTAGTTCATTTATTCTTTAGTACCCGATGGTGACCTGGGTCATTCCTTGAGGATGAAGGCAAGCTCAAGGACAGAAGGCCAAAAAGGACAAAATTGATAACCATGGCAGCTGAAGCAAATCACACACACACACACACACACACACACACACACACACACACACAAAGCCACCATGTTGGGAGACAGTCTGATATAGTCCAGGCTAGCCTAGCTATGTAACAAAGGCTGGCCATGATGCCACAGTGGCTGACCTTGAACTCCTACCTTTACTTCTCAGATATATGGCTAGGATCCTGACCCTGGCCTAGCCTACTGGGCTGCAAATCCCAGTCCCTTTTCCAGGCAGCCCTATGACCATAAGCAACTTAACCTGACTTCGCTGAGACTCTATTCCCTCCTCTACAACAGACTTCTGTAAGTAAATGAGTTAATGAGTTCCTGGCCGTTGGGAATCCTGGCGTAGCAGGATGTGATAGCTCATACTTATAATCCTAGTACTAAGATGATTAAAGAAAGATTCCTGCAAGTTTCAGGCCAGCCTGGGATACATGGTAGGTGCCAGGGGGGCACAGCATGAGACCATGCCTCAAAAGCAGGAAAAGGAAGACAGACAGACAAACAAACAAACAAACAAACAACAGGTTGGAAGGAGATAGCTCATTTTGGTGACGTACTTACTTTGAAAACACAAAGATCTTAGGTTGATCCTCAGAATCCATATTAAAAACTCAGAGACAGGGAAATAGAAACAGTAAAGTCCTTGGGTGGAGGTGGGGAGCTCTGTGTCCCGCCACCCTAAGCCTAATAGGTGAGCTGCAGGCCATTGATAGACCCGGCCTCAACAACAACAGCAAAGAAAGACAATGACCAGGGAACTGCAAAACGAGTGTAGGATTTTTCTCTTTTCTTTTGCGAGACAGGGTTTCTCTGTGTAGCCTTGGCTGTCCTGGACTCGCTTTGTAGACCAGGCTGGCCTCGAACTCACAGAGATCCTCCTGCTTCTGCCTCCCCAGCGCTAGGATGAAAGGCATATGACACCACGCCAGGCGAGGTGTAGGATTTTCTAAACATGGGCCAGGTTGCTGTGCATGCACAGGTCACTGGTCTGTAAGCTTCTAACAACAAGGGGCCCTGGACCGTTGCTATGAGAACGTGAGTTGAGGTTTGTAAAGCGATGAGCATCTATGTGCTGGGCCCAGAGTCAGCTCCCGTGCTATTTGCTATTGCTCATACAGCCATCAGTACCACTAGCCCCGGGAGAAGAGACCTGCCTGATGCTATTTCACAGGGAAAGGAAGTAAGGACCAGAGAGATGACTAACTGACCTGTTCCCTGACCCACTGCTTAGGAGCGACAGTGGTAGGATTTGAAGCCAGGTCAAGTTGACCTTGCCTCTGGGTGGAGAAAAGGCAAAGGCTTCTGGGATGGCTAGCAGGGAAGAGGTCTGGGTTTGATGCTGTTTCTTGAGAGCTGACGGTGTGATCACCTGACGTTTGCCCCTATTAGTCTGTGAAGAATCCACAGACCCAAACAGGCTCCTGTCTGGAAGTCAGAGTAGTTCAGTCTGACCTATGGCACTGAACTAAGGGGAGGAGGCTACCACAGGCCGGAATACAGGGAATTGCACTACCCTAAGCCTAGTCCTGGTAATGAGGGTTGGACACCCAATGGCCATGGTGACCAGAATGGACAGAACACTATGTGTCTCCTGTGCCCTGCAATGCCTTCTTCCTGCACCACCTGCCTCTCATGTTCTTCCCTGCTTACTGGAGTCCCATAGATATTGGGAGGACCCACCTCTCTCCCACCCCAGAGTCTTTGCTTTTGTTGTTCCCCTTGCTGTCGTCCATCTTTGCTTAGCTCCTTTGTGCCCTCAAGTCCTAGCTCCAGTGTCACCTCCTAAAAATGCCTTTCCTGTCTCCTTTCCAAAAAGCCACCGTACTCACACATACTGTGTCTCCTCCCTGTATGTTTCCTGGCCCCGTCTGTGATTTCCTTAGTGATCTGAGTGTCAGTTCGCTGTCTGTCTAAGCTAGAACACACAAGAAAATCTCAAAGGCATGTGCAACACTGAAGACAAGCCTGCTTGTCTTGAACAAGTAGCCACCATGTGACAAGGACATAATAAATATTTGCTAATGAGTTGAGAAGTACACAAATGCATGACGGTGGAAAAATGGGGTCTACCTTTTAAAGCTCAGTTTCCCCTGCTTCAAAATGGGGTTAATTTCTACTGAAGCAGCATGGGAATAAAGGGGTGCTGTCCAGGATTTACTGTATGCCAGCATGGCATGCTATAGCCCCAACACTTGGGAGGTGCAGGCAAAGAGAACCAGAAGTTCAAGGCTATTTTCAGCTATGTCAGAGCTACCCTGTCTCCCCCCCCCCCCGTGTGTGTGTGTGTGTGTGTGTGTGTGTGTGTGTGTGTGTGTGTATGTGGCTACCTCTGTAAACTGAGCCCCAAGTGACCCTTTTCAGGTCTGATTAAAAGTATAGAGGTTGAAGTGTCTCTGCTAGGTATGCAGCGGTATATATATATATATATATATATATATATGAAAGAGGGGGGCAGGCAGAGAGAATTATATATAATATATATTATATATATAATATATATATTATATAAAAAAAGCTGGAAGTGTAACTCAGCGGTAGAGCACTTGCCTGGCACGCCCAGAGCCTGGCACCTTAAAGCAAGTACCTCCCGGCAAACAGACCTTGCATCTGGAAAGGCTATTCCTTAAGACTGCACCAGAGATTTGGGGTCCTTCACTTACTGAGTGGTTCTGCACTGTGGATTCTGAGATGTAATCCCATTCCCCTACTACCTCCAGAAAAGGAGATAAAGGGCTGCGGGTGCTGGAAGCAAAGGGACCAGAGAGTTTCTCAGTAAGACTCCTGCTCTGTGGATTTCTGTCCTCTCATCCCGCCCCTCCTCCCCCTCCCCTCCCCGCCCCCCGCCAGTCACGCCCTTTCCAACCACATACCAAGAATAAACCCCACACCCTGCCTGCCTCCAGTGTCACAGTTTCCTGCCTATATGGTCACCGGCTGATTGGGCTCTGAGGGATTTTCCAACTCGGGGCAGTGCCTCTGGGACTTGGGCAGTGTCATAGCAGAGAGGCTCTGTGATGCAGACCCAGAGCCAGGAAAACCCCCAGGCAGGCAATGACAGAGAACTGGAGTAGGGCCTCTAGAGGGTGCAGGGTGGAGGCCGCTGGGAAGCCCAACTGGGTCTTCTCTCTTTCACTGTACCACTTGCCCTATAGCTTTGGCTGGCTGTCCGCCAAGGTGAAACCAAGACATGGTGACACACACCTGTAATCCCCGCCGCTCTGAGAGGCTGAGGAGGAGGATCAGGAGGCCATCTTGGGCTACATAGAGAAAGAAAAACAGACAGCAGACGGCTTCTAGCTTCACATCGCACCCGTGCGTGGAGGAAAGACTATTCTCCACGTTTTCTCTTCCCCTAAAGCAGAGACTTCAGTGTCCTGATCTGACCCTCTTGGCACCAAGCCACAGATAACCATCGCAGTAAGATACCAACCCCGCAGAGTCGTTTCCCTGCCGTGCCCTTTCTCTTCTCAGTTCCACCGCTGAAACTCATCTACTCCTGACCTGCCAGGGGACCTGGTTTGGTTTTTTTTTGGGGGGGGGAGGGGGGAGGGTTGTTTGTTTGTTTTGTGTTTGTTGTTGTTGGTTTTTTTGTTTTGTTTTGTTTTGTTTTTTTGGTCTGGCTATGGCTTTACCTTGCTCTGGGAACAGTTTCCAGGCTTTGTCTTAGCCTCAGTGGCCACCCCTGTCAACTGAACCCCCAGGGGACCCTTTTCAGCTCTGTTGAAAAGTGCAGAGGTTGAAGTGTCCTTGCATGAAGTGTCCCTGCTAAGGTATGCAGGCTAGTCTAGGCCACAGCCCTGGGCTTGCAGCTGCATGCTTTGACCTATCTTCCTGGCTAGGGTTGCAAAGTGCTACATTATTACCTAGCTGGAAGAACATGAGTTTCCGTTAATGGACAAAGGATAAGAAGTTTTGGGACTGAAAAAGTCAAAGCAAGCCAGGTGCAGTGGTGCGTACCTGTAATCCCAGCACATAAGAGGCAGAGGCAAGTGGGTTATTGTGACTTCGAGGCCAGCCTGGTCTACAAAGTGAGTCCAAGACATCTAGAACTACACAGAGAATCCTTGTCTTTAAAAAAAAAAAAGTCAAAGTGAGGTTGGAGACATGGTCCATCAAGTAGGTACATGCTACCAAGTCTGATGACTTGAGTTCAACTTCTGGGACCAACATGATGGTAGGAGAGAACCAACTCCTGTAAATTGTCCTCTGACCTTTCTATGAGCAAAAGATGGACAGCGTCAATGTGCGCAACACACACACACACACACACACACACACACACACACACACATACACACACACACACACAGACACCACCCACAGATGCACACTGTCATCTTGAACTTGGCCTTCCAGCTCCTTCCTGATGTTTCCCCAGCTCCTCCTCCATCTCCTCCATCTCCTCTATCTCCTCCATCTCCTCCATCATCTCCTCCATCATCTCCTCCATCATCTCCTCCATCATCTCCTCCATCTCCTCCATCTCCTCCATCTCTTCCTCCATCTCCTTCTCTTCATACTCTGCACATGTGCTGTCTCCACTGCTTGGCTTTCCTTCCTTACTGAGTGGTGCACACGATAGCTGCAGAGATTGCTTCCACTGCAGGCAGGCCCTTCACCTGTCTGTCCAGCTAACATTGCTCAGGTCCCAGTTCTTCTCTCCCAGAAGCCTTTGAATCCTCCTCAAAGTGCCTTGGCTGAATCAGATGGCATTTCTTCTTATTCCCTGGCATGCTATGCTTCTCGAAGCGTCATGCTAAATTACAATTAAATGATTAGAAGCATAAAGTCCATTACTTGTTTGGAGATGTGGCTCAGTTGATAGAGTACTTGCCTAGTGAGCACTAGGCCCTGCCTGGTCCTGGTCCACAGTGCCATATAAACCAAACACAGTGGCACAAGCCTGTAATTCCAGCACTTAATATGTTGAGACAGGAGAACCAGAAGTTCAAGGTCACATAGTGGACCCCATAATAAGTTCTGGGCCAGCATGGGCTGCATGAGACCCTGGTTCATTGATTATTGTTTTTTATCTATCTGTTTGTTTTGTTCTTTGAGAAACAGGGTTTCTCTGTGTAGCCCTGGCTGTCCTGGAGCTCTCTTTGTAGACCAGGCTGGCCTCAAACTCATAGAGATTCACCTGCTTCATTCTCCTGAGTGCTGGGAATAAAGGCTTGTGCCACCATACCCTGCTATTGTTTTATTTTTAAGTTCAGTACATACTGTCTTTCCCCAAGAAATAAGAATATGGAGCCCAGTCTATTATATGATAAATAAACATATTTGTGTCTATATCACATCTTTTCATCTATCCATCTTTTTTCCTGTTGCTGTTGTTGTTGTTGTTGTTGTTGTTTTGAGATAGTATCTCAGGTAACCCAGCCTGGTATCACACTTACCATGTAACTAAAGATGGGCTTGAATTCCTGGTCCTCTTGCCTCACTTCCCAGTGCTGGGAATTTCCAGAATGTACCACCAGACCTGCTTTGTTCATCTGTCTTTTCTATGTTTCCCCAGAGCATACAGTTGATGCTCAATAAATTATTGCTTTGTTTTGAGATACGGTCTGACTATGTAGCTCTAGCTAGCCTTGAACTCTCAGAAGATCTACCTGCCTCTGTCTCCCTTGGGACAGGATTAGAATTATATAGCACCACAACCAGCAATAATTATTCAATAAGCAAATGGCTATAACTCAGTACAACAAAGGCCATGCTCTGCTAGAGGCAAAGGAGCCTACAAGGTCGAGTGTAATTCTTCAAGGGGCTGAGCCTGAGCAGGGGCAGGGTCCTAATCGGTTTTTTGTTTGTTTGTTTTTGTTTTTGTTAACTTGACACAAGCTAGCGTTATCTGTGAAGAGGAGCCTCAATTGGGAACATTCTTCCATCAGATTGCCTGTAAGAATGTCGGGAGGACTTAGTCTTGATTAATGATCAATGTGGGAGGGCTAAGCCCACTGGCAGCTGTGTCATCACTGGGCAAATGGCCCTGAGTTGTATAAGAAAGCTAGCTCACGGGGCTGGAGAAACAGCTCAACAACTGAGAACATGTGATGGTTTTGCAGAGGACCTGAGTTCAATTACCAATATCTACAAGGTGGCTCACAATCGTCTGCAACTCCAGTTCCAGTGGATCGGATCCCTTCCTACCCTCACGTGTGCCAGGTGTACATGTGGCGCACATACATGCATGCAGGCAAAACACTCATCCACAGAAAATTCAATCAATCTAGGGCTGGAGAGATGATGGCTCAGTGGTTAAGAGTATTTGTTCTTGCAGAATCCCCAAGTTCAAGTCCCAGGACCCACTTAGTGGCTCACAACCATCTGTAACTCGCATTCCAGGGGAGGGTGAAACTATCTTCTGACTTCCTCAGGCACCAGACACACATATGGTGCACATATATTAAAACATTCATACACATTAAAAAAAAAACCTCTAAAACAACAGAAAAGAAATGAAGCATGTTGAGCAAGCCAGGAACATGGTTCCGTCATGGCTTCTGCTTCGGTTCCTGCCTCCAGGTTCCTGCTCTGACTCCCCTCAGTGATGGAGTGTCATGTGAGAGCTGTATGCACAAATGTGCACACCCAAGTTGTTTGTGGTCCTACTGCTTTATCACAGCAATAGAAAAGCAATCAAGACAAGAAGAGCATGCTGGGCCTGCCTGAGGGGCCTAAGCAAAGACTCCTCCTGGATATTCTTGCTCATCAAGTGGAGGTCAGAGACCTTGGCTTCCCCATTTTACTGGGTGTTGTAGGATGGGGGCAGCCATGGAGTCTTCGCTGGGAATAAGGGATCTTCCAAGTCTTCAGCCTGGGTGAGTGTGAACCATAAAGGATCCCCAGGTTGTGTCATAAAACCACAGTGCAGCTTTGGGAGCCCTAGCACACAATCACCATGGCAGCGGTAACTGTTCCCTGGGATGCAAGCTTGCATCCTCCATGTGGGCAGCAGCAGGTGGCCATCATGTAAAGCCTTCTGTAGGCAGCCCTAAAGTGCTTTCAGTTTCCAGATGAGCTAAGAGAAGCTAGCCCCACAGCGGGGGGCCTTTCCACCATCTGAAATTACAGTTAGCCTTCCCTGTCTGTGGCTTCAGCATCTACAGATTCAACAAACCATGATCAGAAACACTTGTTTTGAAACGCAGACTACTTGCCCAGGGTGCAAAAGGTCTTCGGTTTGTTAACTCCAACCTCAGAAGAGCCTGTGCTAAACAATATAACTGAGCTTTTTTACACAATGTTCTAGTGTTCACTTTGGTGAGGTATTATCAGTCATAGCCAATTGAGAGTCTACAGAAAGGTATGCATAGGGTCTATTAAAATACTACAATTTTATATCAACGGCTTGTACAATGTTGGGCTTTGGTACCTAGGAGGGTCCTGAATGACTCTCTCTTGGGGGGACTGAGAGATAATAGTAATTATTTAAAATTTAAATTTAAGTCATAGTGTGTGACTTAGCATCGCCTAAACTGAGCATTGTGGAATATAACAATAATTCTAGGGCTCAGGTGGATGAGATGGAGGAGCAGAAGTCCAAGTTCATCCTCCTTAATGTTCAGGATAGCCTAGGATATGCACGACTTTGTCTCAAAAAGAAGGGTTTTTTTTCTTTTTAAATTACCATCACCATTTTCAAATATTTGTGGCAAGAAAGATAGCGTAATGAAATTCAGACCCCAAACTTAGCATGCAAGGTTATAAATTGTGGATGGTTTTTATTTCTCTTTACTACCCTCTCCATTAAGCAAACAAACAAACAACAGGCCAAAGAGTTGGCTCAGTGGTTTAAGAGCACTGCTCTTCTAGAGGACCCAGGTTCAATTCCTAGTACCCACATGGTGGCTAAAAACCATATGTAATTCCAGTTCCAGGGGACCCAGTGTCCTTTTCTGACCTTCATGGGCACTTCAGGCACACTGTGCATAGAGATAAATGCATGTAAAACATCCATACACAGAAATATAAAAATTAAAAAAAAAACAGTTCAAATAAACGAACAAAGCAGATTTGTTTAAATAATTGTAGGCAACACATCATGTCATCTGTGAATAGTCTCATGGTAAACATCCCTCTGAAACAGAAACAATCTGGATTCATTATATAGCAAAGAAACTATTAATTTTAAAAGGAAATTACAGGGGCTGGAGAGATGGCTCCAAGGTTAAGAAGAGTGTTGACTACTTTTCCGAGGACCTGGGGTCGATTCCCAGCACACAGCCATCTGTAACTGCAGTTCCAGGGGATCAGATGCCCTCTTCTGGCCTCTGTAGGCACCCCAGCATAGGCACACACATCCGTGCAGGCAAAACATCAATGAACATGCATTCTTTTTTTTTTTTTTTTACTTTGTTATGAGTTTCTTGTTTTGTTTACTCTTTTTTTTACTTTATTAATTTATTCTTGTTACATCTCAATGGTTATCCCATCCCTTGTATCCTCCCATTCTTCCCTCCCTCCCATTTTCCCCTTATTCCCCTCCCCTATGACTGTTCCTGAGGGGGATTACCTCCCCCTGTATATGCTCATAGGGTATCAAGTCTCTTCTCGGTAACCTGCTGTCCTTCCTCTAAGTGCCACCAGGTCTCCCCCTCCAGGGGACATGGTCAAAGTTGAGGCACCAGAGTATGTGAACACGCATTCTTTAAAGAAAGAAAGAAAGAAAGAAAGAAAGAAAGAAAGAAAGAAAGAAAACCATATAGAATGTTCAACCTAACATTGGTTGAATAATTCAACCTAACATATTCAACCTATCATTGGTTGAACAGAGTAGCTGAGGCTGTGTATGACCCTCTTTGTCACCTGACCTTGGTCAGCGTGTCACTCTAAGCCTCAACTTCTGCAAAAGTGTGTGTGTGTGTGTGTGTGTGTGTGTGTGTGTGTGTGTGTGTGTGCCTTTGTGCAGCGGTTCTCAACCTTCCTAAAGCTGCAGCCCTCCAATATACTCCTTCATGTTGTGGTGCTCGCACACACCATGAAATTATTTTGTTGCCACTTCATGACTGGAATTTTACTACTGTTATGAGTCATAATGCATAATGTCTGATATATGGGTATGGGACCCTGTGGAGGTCCCGGCCCACAGGTTGAGGACTGCTGCTTTATGTGCCGTTGTTAGTGTGGCAGGAGATGATTATTATTGGCGGGGCTGCCAGGCCCACCACAGGTGCTCAGCCCAGGTGGGCACAGTGCCTGCTTCGGGGGCATCCAGCCCACCTGGCTAAGGCCTGTACACTCTGAGTTGGAATCTGGAAGGAAGAAAGTGCAGCAGCAGCAGCAGCAGCAGCAGCAGCATTGCTCCAGAAGGGAGTCAGCTGTGTGTGGGAAGACACACTTCTGCTTGTCTGGGGCGGGGGCTGTGACCCCTGGTCAAGCACTTCCGGGGGCCAGCTTCAAGGTCAGCTTTGTTTTGTTCTGTTTTGTATTGTGGTGCTGGAGATGAGACCCAAAGCCATGCACGTGCTAGGAATACTTGCTACCACCTAGCCACCCACATGACTCCCGGGATGGCTTATTGGCTAATGATATGTTCCATCTGATAGAGTGACTTTTGCCTACGGGTCCCACACCCTTGGCTCCATAAGGAAGGAGAGAAGGAAGGAGAGGATTGACAGTTGGTAGGATGATATCTCTCTACTTTATGTATGGAAAACAAAGGTCTGGCCCTGGAAGCCAGCTAAGGACAAAGCTAAAAGCAGGCATCAGAACCCGGACTCCGCTTCCTCATCTGTAAAAATGGGTGGGCTGACAGGACAGGGCCCCATCCTTACATGGCCAGAACAGGTCAGGTGAAAGTCAGACTCCTCCACCGACCCCTCTGCCTAGAGCTGCAAGATGTTTATGCAGCTATATAGAGGGCAGCTTCTAAGAACCAGAAACTGTATTTTTCTCTAAGAAGACTTTTGAAATCGAAGGTCACAGAGACAGCCTCCCCCTTATAGACAGGGCCAGCTAAGGTATTTGGCCCGATGCAAACAACTTCCCTTTCTCTTCCTGTTAATGCAGATAAAAAGTACTTCCTTCCGCTTTCTCGGGACCAGCTTTACACCCCTTGCCCACTCTGGTAGCACTGTCCTCCACAGCCTCCACCCTCACGCTGCCCTGGACTTGACCTTGTCCTAGATGGTCCATCCCACAGGACCGAAGCCCCGGCCTGCCCTCACCTCAGCTAGTTCCGTCTCTCCTTTCTTGGGCTGGTGGCTTGTGTTTCACTTCTCCTTCCAGCAGGGTGGAGGTGGCCGCTGCACCTCTTTCTTGCAGCTGTGGTGGTCTGAGGGACAGACAGCGGCAGGAGATCTGGTTCTGCTCTCAGGCAGATTTCTCCACATGCTTAGGTCTCTTCTTCAGTGTGCTGCAGACAGCCACCTCCACTTCCGTGCTTCCGTGCGTGGAGAATTGTAACGATAGTGGACAGAGCTTTGCATGCGAGGGACAGTGTGGGGCTTATCTCATTTAAACCTCACTCACGGCATAGGGTAGGAGGATGGCTCAGTGGGTAAAACAACTTGCCACACAAGCATTAGGACGTGAGTTCAGATCCCCGGAGCCCTTATAAAGTTAGATGCAGACAATATGTTCATCTGCATTCCCAGTGTTCCTACAACACAGTGGAAGGAGACAGGAGAACCTCAGAAACTGGTGGGCCAGCAGCAGACTCCAAGAGGCCCTGCTTCACACAAAGTATGAGCCTCTATCCTCACAGTGACAACTGAGGGTACGCTCTGACCATCACATAGGCACCATGATGTGTGTGTGTGTCTGCACATGTGCACAGGCACACACATGCACAAAAACACACACCACAGGCATTCCGCACCGAGAACACAATTCTTCTTAACCACACCCTCACATCATCGTCCTAAAACATCCTACCTTAGCATCTTTGGAGTAAGAGCTATACCCTGGCTAACCCTGCTGTCTTGTTTCACCGAGGAGGGTAAAGTACCAGTCTAGACTCATTATGACCCATCCCCATTGCACTGATGAGGGAAGGAGGCAGCTGCCCAGAAGAGGCTAAGGAACTCATGCGGTCTACGGCAGCAAGGACCTGGAAATGTTTATTAATCCAGTTATTTGGTTATTGTATACCAGCCAGTATCAAATGCTGTGCCTGAAGTGGGTTCTATGATGGGGCTCCTGTTCTCTTAGGGCTTTTAACTAAGGGGCAGTGGTGGAGGTGGTCAAAGACACAGAGGCAGATCTTCACGGCAAGCTGGTCTTCTCCCTTGGGCTGTTGACACTGATGTCACCACCTTGCAGTGGGCAGCTCACCATGAATTAGCCAGATGGATGAACCGGCCCAAACAACAAAGCTATTGGAACTGCACCTTGTGGTCACAGGTGGTTTGGAGTGAATCGGAGTGGCTTTCCAAGTCATTGCTGTCGCGGTTGCTCCTGATAACACACACCTCAAAGCTGGCAGAGGCCGGCTAGGTGGGGACCTGAGTCACTACCAACAGCCGAGAGCCTTTGTCTGACACTTTTCATCCATGTCCAGGAACACCCTATTGGAACCAAGGTGAAAAAGAGGGTGAAGTCCAGTCTGGAATTAGAGACTGGGTACCCACAGCTCTGTGGTCCTCCTTTCCTGCCTCCTCCTACCTCCCACAGATTCCTGGGCATTCACTGGAAGAGGAGCGCAGGAGCAGCAGCATACGTGTATGTTATTAGAGGTGGAGAGGTGGCTTGGTAGGTAAAGGCACTTGCTGCCAAGCCTAAGGACCTGAGTTCAATCCTCTGGACCCATATAGGGCAAGGACAGGGTGCTCTCTCCCCTCAACATGCATACCATGAGGCATGCACACCAAATAAATGTTAAAAAACAATTTTTTTAAAAAATATGTCACTCTCTTCCCTGACACTTCTTACTTACCCCCAGCTCCCCACAGTAAGATTCTTCCAAGAGAGGATTCAAGGACTAGGAAGCTTAGGAGCTCCAGGTTATTCTTGGCTACATAGTGAGTTTGAGGTCAACCTAGGCTAGACGAGACCCTGCCTCAAAACAAAACAAAAGCAAGGAAAGAAAGAAAAGCAAAGAGAATGGCTAGTCTCTTGACCTTCCTTCTTGAGTCAGCTGGTGTGAAAGATGGCTTCCTTCCATTCCCTCATTTTTCCTCACTGTGTACTGGTTCGGCCAAAGTTACCCTTTTCCTTGGCTTCAAAATAATCTCTCAAGACTGTTCTCCTTCCCGGGTCCTTCACTCTGTGTGCTTAGATAGAATGCGCTGCAGGGATTGCTTCTGTGAAACATAAACCCTTCACTTGCAAACACCAAAGCCTGTGCCATTCAGTCTGACCCCTGTGTCCACTGTGCCGGCAGGCTGTGTGCACACAGTTTCTTTTATGGCAGGCCTGCCTGCTGAAAGCCAGCAGGACACTGGCCGGCTAATTGCTCACCGAGAGTGCAGAAGCACAGGCGGTAAGAGTGGAAGGGGCCTGCGCTCCCCCTCGGTATTGGAAGCTCACAGCTGGGGGCCTTTGTGCCTCTAGCCACACAGACATTTTCAGCAAAAGAGCAGAGAAATTGCAGGGCCTGTCGTGGTGGAGAGGGTTTGCAAGCCAAGACCCAGAAGGGGCTTCTGAAAACACTCTGCTCCCCACCCCCCAGAAGTGTTCGGTGGTGATGGGGAAGAATTCAAGATAGGTGGTGGCAAGGAAAGAGGAAAGAAAATGAGAAAAGAAGAAAGGGCGGGAGAAGGGGGCTGTGAGAAAGTCTGACAAGTGAGGAGTGTAGAAGGCAGGAGGTGACGGTCATCCCTGGTTACATAGTGAGTTGGAGGCTAATCTAAACGATCTTAAATAAATAGACACACAAAAAAATAGAACAGAAAATGGAAGGAAAAAGAGAGTAAGGCTAATTGTGCTGCGTGTGGTGCTACACGCCTGTAATCCCAGCATTCCAGATTGGAAGCCCCCTGAACTAGATTATGACATTTTGTCTTCAAATACCAAAGGCTGGGAATGTTGCTAAGTGGTAAGGGCATGCATGTGCCCCTCTCCCCAACACACATGAAAAAAACGAAAGCTGGTAGAGACCATCATTTATGGGACACCCACTTTACAGTAATATGAGTATGACCCCCCCACCTCTGCAAGAGAGAATGTTTCCCAGGCCACCAGTTTTCTTCCAGGCTGCTGACAGCCCCTCTCCCTCTCAAAGTCGCTCTGACTGGCATGATATATAATCACCTCTTCTGTGGCCAAGCGAGCAATGCAGCAGAGAGGCTCCTGGGCAACAGAGCCAGCTCTTATGGTGGCATAGCTGCAGGCTCAGGTGGCGACAGGGACTGTTCTCCAACACAAGCCAGAAATGCAGATTTGTATGGTGAAAACAGTAACATGGGGGAGGAGGGTTTCTCATGTAGCCCAGGTCCGCTTCAAAGTGACTGGGTAGCCAAGGATAACTTTTAAATCTTCTTGCCTCAACCTACCCAGTAGGTAGAGGCAATGCCTGTTGGGAGTACAGACTGGTACGGCCACATCTAGTTTACACAAGACCAGACCTAGGGCTAGTACGCTACCAACCGAGTTACAATCCTGAGCCCCCTCCCCGGCCCCTTTTAAAAAGAAATGGTACTTTTTAGATTCTGAAAAATTAGGAGTTAAAAAATGTAGATTGAAGCTTGGAAGGTGGTGGCGCAGGCCTTTAATCCCAGCACTTGGGAGGCAGAGGCAGGCGGATCGCTGTGAGTTCGAGGCCAGCCTGGTCTATAAAGTGAGTCTAGGACAGCCAGAGCTATTACACAGAGAAACCCTGTCTCAAAAAAAAAAAAATGGATTGAGTTGGGGATAATCTCTGTCGCAGCGCTTCCCTAGTGTGCTCAAAGCTGTGGGGCTCAGCAGCATAAATAGATATATTTTTTAAGGTTTATATGGGCTTTTTCTTTTTTAGCATCATCTACTTTTTAAGGTTTAACATCCGATTTAAAATACCTATATTCTAGGCTGGAGAGACAGCTCAGTGGTTAAGTGTTGCTCTTGCAGAGGACACAGGTTCGGTTCCCAGCAACCACACGGTGACTCACAATCATCTCTAACTCTACTTCTAGGGGATCAGGACAAACTCTTCTGGCCCTAGAGGGCTCCCGTATGCACGTGGTACACATCCGCTCACGGGTTCACACACTTAAACAATCTCTCTCTCTCTCTCTCTCTCTCTCTCTCTCTCTCTCTCCTACACACACACACACACACACACACACACACACACACACACACACACACGCACACACACCTGTATTCATGTTAGGTGAAACATGACTGGTGTGGGGCAGGAGGAATTCTATCTCCCACTTCTAGACTAGAGGAAATGACGATCTATTTTTGCTGTTGTTGTTGGCTTTGTTTTTCGAGATAGGGCCACTCTACATAGCCCAGGCTGGCCTCGAACTCACAATGGTCCACCTGCCTCCTGAGTGCTGGACTAAAGGCACGTGCCACTACACACTTGGCCACTGACAAACTATTAAGAGGAGCTAGACAAATAAAAATGGCAGTTATTACCAGGCCGTCAGGGCAGTGGCAGAAGGGGAAGCCAGGGTGAGTCAGGTGCCACAGGAGGTTGGCAGCTGTCTCAGCTAGCCACAGGAAGGAATCTGGGAAGGCTTCCTAGAAGAGGGTAACCACTGAGCTGATGTCTAAGAGATGACTGAGAACAGGGTCTGGAAATGCTAGTGGGGACAGGGAAGCTGGTGCTTTCTGGACTTGGGGCAGCTCAGCAGGCACTGACTTGGCCAACCTGAACAATGGCCCCCATTAGCCAGGGTCTTTGCTTATTACCACCCATGCTCCTAAGGATTTCTCTGGAAAACTGAAAAGATAGGAGTGGTACATCCAAAGAGCAGGCAAAGAAAAGCAGGGCATAGCAGCTGAGGGTGGGCCTCTTGGGCTGGAACTAGGGATAGGGCATGTTGAGCAAGGTGATACATGTGGGGTGGGGTGGGGTGGGGTGGGGTGGGGTGGGGTGGGGTGGGGTGGGAGTGAGGGTCCTGGGAGGAGTCCTGTGATTCCATCACTTGGGAGGCTCAGGCAGGAGGATGGCTGGTTATGGGTCAGCCTGGGCTACATAGCTGGACTTCACCCTATGTCTGAAAAAGGAGGAGGGTGTGTGTGTGTGTGTAGTTATGGGTCAGCCTGGACTACATAGCTGGACTTCACCCTAGCTCCAAAAAAGGAGGAGTGTGTGTGTGTGTGTGTGTGTGTGTGTGTGTGTGTGTGTGTGTGTGTGTGTGTAGTGACACAGACTCAGGGCCATACTACAGAGCTTTGCTTCATCTTCAAACCTAGAGGAAAAGTTTTGCAGCCTTAAAGGTTTGTTCGATCTCAACTACACTTCTTCCCCCTCCCCCTCTTCTCATCTCTGGAAGAGGAAACTGGTGCTAAGAAGGGTTTCCATCGTCCACACTTGCTCACACAAACCTCGGTCTCACACAGACAGGGCCCCAACCAGGGAGAGCCAGAGGGAAGAGAGGACAGAACAGCAGCTTCCAAAAACTTCAGCCAGAGACTGCAGAAGCTCTGCTCAGGAGAAATCAATCCGCCCTTTGCGGTCCCTTACACAGCCTGAGTAGCCTTGCGTTTTGGCCTCACCCTCTCAACCCACAGGCCTTTTGCAAGGGCAAGACACACTCAGAAGCTCCTCATTCTCAGTGGCAGCAGCTGGGACCGTTGTCCTGGCTGTGCAGCCCCCACAGAGAGTGGGATAAGGTCGCTCACTGCAAAGCAAAGCGAGGCAGCCTGGCTGCAAGCCCCGTGGGCGATCCTAGGCCCAGATTAAAGAACTGGCAGAGCTTGGCTGTGCGGTCCTCAGAGCTTCCCCCGCCGCTCCCCACCCCCACCCCCCAAGCCTTCAGCGACAATAAAACGATCTGGGCTCCTGGGACGCCTGCGGGGCTGCTGATAGACTGACTGATTAATGTGTAGTGGCGGGGCCCATCAGTCACACCCCGACGTGTGTGTGTGTGTGTGTGTGTGTGTGTGTGTGTGTGTGTGTGTGTGTGTGTGTGTGTGTGTGTGTGTGTGTGTGTGTGTATACACCGCTCTGTCTCTGTCCCAGCTTGCTTTCCAGGGCGGAGCGGCCTCGCTGTGTTCTGAGCCGCTTGGCTGGTGGGCCGCTGCTAATTTGCATGGGTGAATTCAAATCACTTGGCTGGGTCTAGTGGCTGGAAAGACAAGACACTCATTCTGCTTGCCTGGTGGCAAGCCCTGTTTTAGCTGCCACCAGCCGGCAAGACCTCTGATCTCACTGATCTCACTCACACCCTGTTCTTCTAGGGCGACAAAGACTAGGGACAAGGTGATAAAAACGGCTTCAAAGGCGGCCGGTGGTTCTGGACCTCAGCCTTGGCACTGTTGACGGACAATTTCTTGGTCAGAAAGTCTGTTCTGACAGGAAGTTCAATGTTCATTGATACCAGAAGCAAGATCACCAGTTATGGACAACCACAGTAAAAATGTCTTTAAATATTGTCAAATACCCTCAGGGGTCAAAATTACCAGCAGGTGATTGAGAACCCTTGCTCTAGATCAGGGCAGCTCACTAAAATCATAATGCAAACTACAAGAGTAAACTTCAATACCTTACAAAGCAGAAATGGCTTAAGGCTGGAAGGACCCACTCTTAGCCTGTGAAAGGTCCCATGTTTTGACATGAGTACACACAGAAAAAGAATTGTATGATTTATATACTTAGTTTTTCTGTGGTGGACACCAAATCCAGGACCTCCATATGAGAGACAAGCACTTACCACTGAGTTGTGTCCCCAGCCCAGGTGAGATGACTTAAAAATATTTATCTTTTTGTTGTTGTTGTTGTTATTGTTGTTGTTTGTTTGTTTGTTTTTCAAGATAGGGTTTCTCTGGGTAGGCCTGGCTGTCCTGGATTCATTTTGTAGACCAGGCTGGCCTCGAACTCACAGAGATCTGGTTGCCTCTACCTCTTGAATGCTGGGATTAAAAGTGTCGGCTACCAAGCCCTGAAGTACTCATTTTAAAGTCTGTCTGTGTGTGGTGGTGGTAGGGTATGTGTACATGAGCTCTGGGGTCCCACATAGGCCAGAGGCATCACATCCCATTGAAGCAGAAGCCACAGGAGGTCGGGAGCCATCTGATCTGGGTGCTAGGAGTGGAACACACATCCTTAGAAAGTGCAATACATGCTTTTCAACACCCAGACCTTTATTCTGCTTCCAATCCATTAAAAAAAAAAAAGTCATTTTATTTGAACCTGGTGTGATAGAGCATGCTCCTAATTCCAGCACTGAGGAGGTGGAGGCAGGGGGATCATAAATGCAAGGCTTGACTTGGCTAGAAGGCAACCAGCTTACCTTGGGCCCACACCCTACAAAAGGTCCTCCATGCTGCTGTAGGGGAGGGGGGACATTAAGGAGCGCATATGTGTACACATGGGAGCAGCCCAAAGGCCAGAGTTAGGCCTCCCACCACACGGGGCACACAGTGTGTGCAGAATGTCATGTACTTGCCAACACACTAACTGGAAGTGGCCAGGGAGCAGTGTGCATGCAGTGGCTGCAGCTTTGTCACTGAGGTCAACTTCCTGTTCCCAAGGCCAGCACATGCTAGAAACGATAGTTACTAAGGAGCTAGAGGGTCACTGATGTCCAAGTTCGACACTTTCAGCAAGGGTAGTTTTAGGGCTACCTTGGAGAGCCACGCCCATCCCCAGACAGAATCTGCATAAAGCCCCCCCCCCAATCCCCTCATTTTTAGTTACAATTCTCAGATAAAAGGTGTGTATCTCCAAAGGCCAAGCTCTGTGGCTTTCCACTTCCTGTCCTGTTCTGGCTCCCTGGGCAGGTGGGAGGTGAAGGAAGGGTGAAACGAGGCTGAGGGAAGCCGGAAGCCCAAGTTATGACAGGTGTTAAAGGGGTCCCCCCCAGGCTGGCTGGACCCCATGGGAGCCTGGACTGGTGGAACAGAGCTCACAAGAACAGCAGGTGTGTATGGGTGGGGGGGGAGGGGATGCTACATGTTTCAGTTTCTCCTTCCTGGTTGTCTTGGTTAAAGCAGTGTGCTGAGTTAGAGCCCATGGCTGGTGGTTCTCCTGGGGGTGGCGGCCATATTTATAAAGGTGACCTTTCAAAAATGAGCAAAGCTGTTGGGCTGGATGCATGGATGCAGCTCAGTGATAGAGTACTTGTCTTACACAGAGGAAGTCTTCTGTTTGCGCACATTTGGAGGGTGGGTGTAAAAGAAAGAACCAGAAAATGAGATTGAGCAAGCCAAGAGGGGAGAAGGATGTGGGAGACAAAATAGTTTTAGCCTTCATAGTGGCACACACACGCAATCCTGGTACTTGAGAGAGAGAGAGAGAGAGGGAGAGGGAGAGGGAGGAAGGGAGGGAGGGAGAGAGACAGAGGCAGAGAGAGAGAGAGAGAGAGAGAGAGAGAGAGAGAGAGAGAGGAGGGAGGGAGGGAGGGAGAGAGACAGAGGCAGAGAGACACAGAGAGAGAGACAGAGAGACAGAGATAGAGACAGAGAGACAGAGAGAGACAGAGAGAGACAGAGAGAGAGAGAGAGAGACAGACAGACAGACAGACAGACAGACAGACAGAGACAGAGAGAGAGAGACAGAGAGAGAGAGACACCAGAGGATCAGGAGTTCAAGGCCAGCCTTAGGTAGATAATAAGTTTGAGGTAAGCCTTGACTAAATGAGACTCTAGCTCAGAAGCAAATACTTATTATATGTTCATAAAGAGGAAACACAAGCTGTGTGTGGTGGCACAGGACCTTGGGTGGGGGAAGCAGGAAGATCTCTGTGAATTCAAGGCACCTGGACTACACTGGGTTCCAGGCTAGCTGGCGCTGCTACCCTGTCTCAATAACCTCAATAACGCTGTCTCAAACAAACAACAACAAAAACAAGCAAAAAACCCTAAGCCAATTTTAGAATAGAAAACAGGAATTGTATTTATCTCATATGTAATACATTCTGGATGTTTTGTTTTCATTACATTTATCTTATTGGTTTTTTGTTTTGTTTTATTTTGTTTTGCAAGACAGGGTTTTTCTGTGTAGCCTTGGCTGTCCTAGAACTCTCTTTGTAGACCAGGCTGGCCTCGAACTCATAGAGATCCTCTTACCTCTGCCTCCCGGAGTGCTGGGATTAAAGGCATGGGCCACAGCCCAGCACATTATTTATTTTATTAATGTGGGGTGTGTGTGTGTGTTTGTATGTGTGTGTGTGTGTGTAACATGGATTGTGTGTGGAAGTCAGAGGACAACTTTCTAGACAGGATTAGACTTCTCTGCCCAGTAGGTGTTGGGAATTGAGCTCTGTTAGACTTAATGGCAATTGGCTTTACCTGCTGAAACATCTTCCAGCCCCACTGTGGGTTGCTTTTCTGTTTGTTGGTTGGCTTTATATTTTCTAGTCTGAGGATAAACCCAGGGTCTCTTAAATGCCAGGCAGAAGCCACACCACCCACCTTAGTCACTTATTTATGGTTATTTTTCCTTGTCTTCCTCCTTCCTTTTCACCTCATGCTCATATTGCCCTTAGAAAGAGTGAGGCCCAGTGAGCCAGCCCACTCAGGATGACAGCGCCCTGGGCTCGAGGAGCCCTTATTAGTCTCCTGACTTTATGTAGGTCACTAATTCCATCTGCTCTTCAGTTTTCTCCTTTATAAGTCCCAAGAAATGCTTTGCGGAACTGGGCTGCGGCACAGAGGGGGTAGATAGACAACCCGCCAAAACCCCATACCAGCATGTACTAGACTTTGAGTTCGAACACCAGCACCTGAAAAGAAACTGAAAAACAAAACAAAACAGAACAAAAAAAAACAGAAGCAAAAGGAAACAAAATCAAACCCACTTTGCAGCTGTGTGGCGTAGACTGGATAATGTGTGTTAGCATGGGCCTCGAATTCTATTCCAGGACAGTCTGAGCATAGCTGCTTTTAGATGAGTTGCCTGAGGCTAGACTTTTGACTGAACCCAGTCAGAAGTCCGGAGTCTACATTCCACCACACCAGCGTGAGTCACCAAGTAGTGACAAAGCAGGAAAGTGGCCCATATACTATAGACTGCCTCTCCCACAGGCATACAGTTATGATCGGGGAGGGACACCTATTGTTTTTGTCTGCCTAGCAACCCTTCCCTTTTATTTTGGGAACCTCGCAGTGTGTGAGGATCAGATAGATTTAACACCATCCCCTGGCCTAAGGCTGAGTACGTGACTCAGGCTAAGGGTTGATCCTTGATAGTAGAGAGGGAAGATTTCTTTATAATAAGGTTATTGAGCTGATTAGAATGTAAGCTAGTGGGAAGAGTCTTTGCCATTTTACAGTCCCTGAAAGCAGCGCAGACGGTTAAAGACCAACAGGTTCTCACACCATCATGTAACCAGTTAGATACAGTTGTGCCTGAAGCCATCTGCTGGGGTTCTCCTGCGAGCTGATCCAAGCTCTGCTGTCAACCAGAAGTCCTCACCCCGTTCATTAACGCAAGGCATATCTGGCACCCAGGCTCACCGCGTACCGTAAACCATATCAGACTGACTCAGCAATGTAAATAGCAAAGAGGAAAATGGCAAACACAAAGAAAACAGATGCTTTCTCTTTCTCTTTTCCATCTTGTATACTCAGAACAACAGAAAGGCCCTGGCAGTAGCTAGACCTGTGTAATAATGTGGCTAAGAACGGTCCCTTTCCTATATTGCCACTTTAGTTTTTGGAGACGGAGTCTCCTGTAACCCTGGCTAGTCTCAGACTTACATAGCCAAAGATGGCCTTGAACTTTTGATTCCACCAACTTATGACTATTTAATGAGCTGTGTCCCCATGCCCCCTCCCTTCTTTTGAAGATGAGGTTCCCCTATATAGCTTAGGCTAGACTCAGACTCGAAATCTTCCTGCTGCAGCCTCCCACGTCTTAGGACTATGGGTGTGCAATGCCATATTACTACACTGCGCAGCCTATATTACATTTATGAATGACTGGGTTAACAGCATAAACGTGGTTCCCTTTGGGTAAGTACCGTGGCTGTGCCCATAAACTCTGAGTCAATCTCCTGGAAATGGAAATCGGTGTTGCTCCAGTTCTGACGTCCCTTGCAGAACACTAGATACCACCATGGAATATAAAAAAGAATGTATGTGCTTGTCTTCGTAGTTTGGAATTTTATTTGTGCCTGGATGTCTCCAAAGTCATGGTCATTGACTATGTATTTGCCTTCCTTTCCGGGAGCCAGTCTCCTGAGCTCTTAGGACCATCAAGATAAGAGGTATCATGCCTTCATTTCTTAAATACTTAGCATTTCAACAAGGAGTAAAAAAAAAAAAATCCTCTCCTCCATTCTCCAAAGATGCATACACACACCTTCCTATTATTCAGTAAGGGGAGACATGCTGTGGCAGCTCAGGTCTTGACCTTGGCGTTGTCCTTAGTTAGTGATCCCATCTGTTGGGGGAGTCAGTGAGCCACTGAGTCATGGGGAGGAATGCGCCTCACCACACCTCACCTCATGGCTGAGAAGCCAGACTACCAGCTCAGCCGGCTAGAGAGCCCTGGCAGCCCCTGAAAGGACAGACAGGGAGAGTTGCTCCACGCAGACAGTCACCCCATAATGACCTCACCTGCCCCACCGGTGACTCACCTCCCAATTCTCCCTCCTACCAGCCAAATCTTGCTCATTTGGAATACCTGAGGGGAATGCCAGCCTCCTGTTGTTTGGTGAAAACACACAATTGTGCTATTTTTAAGGGCATGACGTTGTCTTTCAGGTGCAGGCAGGGAGCCAGACAACCTTGGCAGATAGGTCTCAGGTGAAGGGGACAACAAAACCTTTTTAAACGAGAGAGAGTTGAATAAGAATGGAGCCTGGGCCGGGCATGGTGGCGCGCGCCTTTAATCCCAGCACTCGGGAGGCAGAGGCAGGCGGATCGCTGTGAGTTTGAGGCCAGCCTGGACTACAAAGCAAGTCTAGGACAGTCAAGGCTACACAGAGAAACCCTGTCTCGAAAAACAAAGAATAGAGGCTGCTGACCTGGGCATATATCATATCATATATTAACATCATATATATATATATATATATGTATGTATGCGTGTGTGTGTGTGTATGTGTATATACATGTGTACACACACACACACACACACACACACACACACACACACACACACACGTCCAGTGTCTGGTAGTGGGGATCCAACCCCACTACTTCTTGAATACTAGGCAATCAAGCGCTCTCTAGCCTAAGCTACATCCCTAGCGTCACTTTTCAGTGTTAGGTGTGCGTGTTGATCTCATGACAGCACATTCCCAGCACTGTGCCACCACCACCGCTGTCTGTTTTTAGTGCTTGCTCATCTCCAGAATGGGACTCCAATGACATCAAATGGGAACTTCCCCTTCTCCACCCAGTAGAAACCTCTACTCTGAATCTTTGTCTATATGTATATGTATATGTATATGTGTTGCAGGTATCTCATGTAAATGCAACCATGTGCTACCATCCTACTCTTTGGCATCTGCTTTACTTCGCCTGGAACACTGTCTTCAAGACTCATTCATGTGGCAGCATGCCTCTCTGCACCTGATCCTTTCAAGGCTGACTGATATTCCATCACATGAACCTATTTCATGTTATCTATCCATCTGTTGGTGAGCATTTGGGTTGTTTCCACATAGCTGTGGTTGGTACCTTCATTTTGAGTGCTGGTTGTTTTTTGTTTGTTTGTGATGTTTTGTTTGTTTGTTTTTGAGACGGGGGGTTCTCTGTGTGTTGTCCTGACTGTCCTGGATCTCCCTTTGTAGACCAGGCTGGACTTGAACTCACAGAGATCTGCCTGCCTCTGTCTCCTGAGTGCTGAGGATAGAGGCGAGCGCCACCACTGCCTGGCTCGAGTGCTGGTTTTTTTTTGAGACAGAGCCTTACTAGGTAGCCCAGGTTACTCTGGTGCCTCCACTTCCAGGCAGCTGGGTTTTACAGGCGCGGCCACCATAGCAGCTTTGAGTCTTTTGTTAAAGACACTGTTATCAATGGAAAGTCTTTTTTGTATAAACCTCTTGGTGTTCACATGGAAATTGTGGGACCAAGATGAGCCATTCTGAATACTCCTCAAGGGTACAGCAAAGAAGTTAGATTTCCAGGCAGGAAAGCGATTTCTAAATTCTGAGGACATCAACAAGCATGCATGACATTGTTGGAACTACTTACTAGCTTAGCTTTTTACTGGCAGAGAAAGGAATGAATACAACTATTTAAGTAGCAGCACATTTGTAGGCCAGTGAGGCAGCTTAGCAGGTAACCTGAATTTGATCCCCAGACTCCACTGTGGAAGGAGAGAGTTAGCTCCTGCAAGTTGTCCTCAGACTGCCGTGAGTGCACTACTGCACATGAATACCACTCAACACACACACACACACACACACACACACACACACACACACAGCAATAAAATGAAGTGCAACATTAAGAAATATAGCATGGGGGCTGGAGAGATTGCTTAGCAGTTAAAGGCACTGACAGCTCTTTCAGAAGATACAGGTTCAAATCCCAGTACCCACATGACAGCTCACAACTGTCTGTAACTCTAAGATCTGACCCTTTCTCACAGACATATATACAGGCAAAACACTAATGAACATAAAATAAAGGTAAACACATTTTCAAAAAGGAAAGAAATATAAG